>NW_004524710.1:2609376-2634502 GCF_000260255.1 Octodon degus | reverse complement strand
CAGGGGGCGGGGGCGGGCCGGGGCCGGGGCGGGGTCCAGGGCCGGGCTTCACCACAACAGCCCACCCGCCCGCCCGTTAACCTGAGCGTCTCCTTCGCTTGGGTTCGATTCCACTCGTTGTTCTGAGTCGTCCCGCCGGTGCCGCCGCCGCCGCCGTCATTGGGCCGTTTGTCCAAGTCCAGTCGCAGTGGGTCGGGTGTGAAAAACTTGGATTCGACTTCATCCAAGAGCTCGTCCAAGCCCTTCGCCATCTTGAACCATGACGTCTCGCTCCACCTCCCGCGGCCGCGCGGTGCCTGGTGGTTTCCAGGGCAACGCCAGGACCCGGCGCGAGCGCGCCCGCCCGCCTGGTTCTGCGCACGCGCGAGCCGTTCCGCGTTCGGGAAGGCTGGCGCGCTCCTCGGCTGAGGGCTGGAGCCCGGCGCGGTGGGTCCGCGGGCTTGGGGCTCTTTGCCTGCCCTGCGGTACCAGCGACCCGCTCCCAGGCGGTCTTGGCCCGTTCACTTTTCTAGTGATATCTCGTCCCATCTGTCTTTCCGGAGTCCAGGCTGTGATCACGAAGTCTTTCTCGTTCTCTTATCCACTGCTCGTTTTGGGTCCTTTTCTTAAATGAGGTCTGCTAGTCATTCTTAAATGCTTTAGATTATTTACCAAAGGTACGGCTAATTCGCTGTAAAAGAGACAAGGAAAAAATTAAAAAAACTATACGTAGTCGGCAGGATTCGAACCTGCGCGGGGAGACCCCAATGGATTTCTAGTCCATCGCCTTAACCACTCGGCCACGACTACTGCTGATGTTAATTTTGGCAGGAACGTTCTATGTAGACTCGGTGCAGAAGCGTCAGCTGCAGTAAAATACCTTCGCATCTGGTGGAAAGCCATCCTTTGGCTGTTCAGTCTGATAAGGGCACGTTTCATTGTTAATGACTCTTAATAGTTTTGGCTGTTGGAAGAACTCTTAGAACATATCCGAACTCCATCTATTTCGTCAGAAGAAAAGAGTGCTAGTCGAATTCCGGGAGTGAAGAACGAGACGGGAGCTCGAGACGGGAGACCGCATGCGCGAGAGCGCCTCGGTGCACCTACCTACCTGTTTGCACCGGGATGGAGCCCTTGCGGGCGGGCCAGTGGGAACTGTGGGGCGGAAGATCAGCCCCGCTCCTTTGGCGAGCTTTTGAAGGAACAGCTCCTGGGGCTCGATTTTCACCCATTAGGAATCCACGTACTGCTGCTACCTGCCGGTTTAAATTTACTGTGCACGGCGAGACGGCCCCATTGTGCCTTTACAAACACTACCTTGTAGACGTGCACGCATGATACAAATCTAAGTTACTCAATAATGGTATTGGTATAAAAACTCTCCGTGGTCTGGCTTCTGCTTTGAGTAGTATTTATTTCTAAAGAGCGACTAGCAAAGAGATTTTCATCCTTGGAAACTGGGGAGGGCTTATCCAAGATATTATCAGTTTCATTTATATGGTTTGTTGTTTGTTCGGAATAACTTTAATGTCCCAGAAGAAAAACATGCAGGGCAGGCAAGAGCTTATTCATCAAAAACTTTAACTTTTGATGAATTTGGGGAGCCAAGTATTAAATGTAACTATTAATAAACTTAAATTAAAATTTACAATTACATTAAATTAAAACTAAGTTAAAACTAAAAAATCTCGCAACATTATTTCACTCCATTTTACTGCTATGCTGCTGAGATTATTTACATCTATTGTATTTGGAAATTCTATACAATAGGTTGCTGTTGTGTATCTTCCCTTCATTAGGTGATGTTGCTTGGGAAGTTTGGTATTGGCCATAGAGGACATATGTATACCAGGGAAATTGCATATGCTTCAAAGCATGGCTTTAACCCTAAAAGGTAGTTATCATTTATTAGCACACCGCTAATACTATGATTGAATCTATTTTAAATATTCTTAGGAATGCAATAATACCCTTTCCTGTGAGGTTGCTCTGGTTATACCCCCTGCACCTTTGTTTGAACTATTAGAATCCTGGTTTAGCCATTCACCAATTGAAAACATTTTTTTTTTTTTCTAAGAAGCCTGGCCGTGTGATTATATTTGGATCTGGTCTCCAGCAGAAAACCAGGAAAAAGCATCTTGAGAAAAATTGTGCTTGCAGCTTGACTCTAGCAAATAATGCATATTACAATTCCATTTGACAGGCTTACATTACTAATTTGATTTTTCTCTAGAAAAAGAAATCTGAGAACCCCTTAGATTTGCAACGAGCAACTGGGGAAAATACAAGAGGAAATGTTTCTGGTTTTCTGTGTTTTGTTTGTGTGAATATTAGAAAACATTTGAGCTTGTTCACTCTTCCCTCTGTTTTAAAAACAGACTATGATAGGAAATAAAGCCATGCTGTTAAGTTGAGCTGTGGTGAACTCAGGTCAATAATTTCTGACATTGCCAGTTAAACAGAAGACCCAATGCTATTATGGGGGGGTACTGGACTCTTTTAGAATATTTTGCTGAGTTTACACACCTATAATATTCAATAACAGAACTTAGAAAAAATGGGGTATGCCTATGAATGTCCATTTTGTATCTGTGTATTCAAAGTGGTTGGGATAGATAGATAGTTGCATTCTCTTAATGAATAGAATGATTTGTTCTAATGGTGTTTGTAAATAGGATGACAAGTCTGCATCTTGTACAGCAATTAACCACTAAGAAGAATATATGCAGAGTAATATTTGTTGAAACTGTACTTCCGATTTGATTTGAAACTGTCTCATTGCTATCTGTTTATCAATAAAACTTTGAAAAAAACCAGACTATGTGTGGATCATTCAAATTGGAATTATGAGAATTTTGTTTACAGCTGTCAGCTCTTCAGTGAATCTCCTGATCTTTTGACTTGCCTCAGTGGCAGCCAAGTTCAGTGTCCACAAGGAGAAATGCCACATATCACAGAGGTTGATGTGATGGGTACAGCTGTGTGATGAACTCTCAGATGATTAGCATATTATTAAAATCTCCAGATAGCAGGAGAGATACCTGGGAGCACGTCAATGGACACCAAATTATGGAGGTGGAGTCGCAAGATGAATGTAGACAGGGCTTCCCAAGACTACTACGTTCACGCAAATCATATTAGAAGTCATATTAAAGTCATAATTTTTAAAAATTTGTGTGATACATTCTTTAGATTGAACAGTCTTGTTTTAATCTCTGTAATTGTTAATATATTTACACAATTTGTTAATCCTTGTCCCTTAAGACTTTCCCAGCCTTAGAAATTATGCTAAACATCAGATGTTTCAGAAAAGAGAACTCATGAGTACCTTCAGATACAATTATTAAATGTGAAAAAGGAGCGTGCTATTACTGTAATACAGAACTTAGTATTCCAAGCATTTTGATTTGATTTCTATCTAGATGTTCCCCCAAAGCCCCACTCACTCATAGCGGTGGGTGCATCATAGGGTGTGATCCTTATCCGTGGATTTGCCTGAGCCAACCAATTGGTAGAGGGGGCTCACCCGGGGCATCACCTCCTTTCCTCCTCTGGAAATCTTCTCTCAGCTTCCTGACTGCGAGGCCATGAGCTGATTCTCCTCTGCCCGTTCCCTCTGCCATCCCACCCTGCCTTGGAGTCAGTTGGCTGTGGAATGAAACCTCCACAAACTTAGAGTCGTAATAAACCTTTGCTCCTTGGAATAATTGTGGATGTTGGACATTGTGTCTCACGGATGTAAAAAGAAAGACAGCAAAGGAGTATTTTACAGAAAAGGTATCCAAATTAAGAAAACAGAGCCTTGTGTGCTTTTCTAGATAACTGAAAAATGCTCTGAACCTTTTTAATGAAGTAGAGGTGGTGTCTTGGCTTGAGGTTTTGCATGGGAAACAGTACAATACAGGACATTTTATAATACAATTTTCTGATGAATCACCCAAAGAATCATGTACAAGGACTGCAGGAAATCTGTCCACACGCTAAAAGACCAAATAATACAGCTGAGGGCCTGGATCCTAATATCCTGCATGAGTCCAGCTGAAAACCTAGAGCTCATAACAATGACTCCCACAAGTCCAAATGGAGGCCTAGAACCCATGACAAAGTCTCCTGCAGGTCTGTTTCAGGGATTTGTGCTGGAAAGGCCCAAAGGTCAGTCAGTGGTGGGAGCCAGAACATCTTTGCCAGTTGGATGAAGGATCTGTGCTAGCAGGCTGAGGGATCTGAACTGGAGCCAGGAAGCAATGCTCAAGGTAAGCACCAGAGCGCCCCCAAAGGTGCTACAGCCATCCTCAGCAGCAGTGAAGTCCGGAGCTCTTCTGACAATGAGGAAAGTTGAGTTCCCGTCAAGAAAGCCAACATGACAAACTTCTCCACAAGGCTGAGCAGTGCACCATCTTCCCTTCTCTCTTACTCTTCTCTCCTTGCTGGGACAAATGCCTGACACTCAAAATGAGGGAAGGAAAGGTTTATTTAGCTCACAGTTACTGGAGGTTTCAATGTTTAAAATAGCCTGAATTATGTAGCGAGACCTTGGAGCCTTATTTGCTCAGGAAAGAGGGTCAGTGTTTTGTCATCTCCAAACATCTCCTGTCTGCCTGAGGTGGCCTCAATCACAGACCCCCCTCCCCCGCGCCATGCTACAGGATCTGGAGGAGAGGCTGGGCCCTACCATGTCCAGAATGATGGCTTCCACACCTTAGAGAGACCGCAGGCTGGAGGAAAGAGAGCCCAGTGCATGCTGCCAGTTTAACAGTTTGGTCTGTCTGGCCCCGCCCCTCGAGCCCCGCCCTGGTCCTCTGGCCCCTCCCCTCAAGCCATTCATTGCTCCTGGAGCTGGGCCTGCCCCATGACTTACATGAAGTTTTGGGGGGATAACTAGACACAAACCATAACACCCTCTGTAGCCAAGAAGCAATGCTCAAGATGAGGACCAGAAAAAAAAAAAAAAAAAAAAGATAAGGACCAGAGCTCCCCCCAAAATGAACAGTCATTAGCAACAATAGCCAAGTTTATCAGGAAAGCCAGCATGAGGAGGCCCTCCAGCAGCTTCCAACAGCCTCTCAGCAGCTTCTCCGGCTCTGCCTGCTACGCGGCTGGCAACAGTCCTCAGGTGGGCCTCCCACACTGGTCACCAGAGCACCACGCTAGTTCCGTTCAGCTGGGTGTAACAAGTTGACCACAGGTTAGAAATTCAGTACAGGTGGTGATGTAGCTGGTTCTGTTTTCCTCTGTAGCTAGAGCAACCCCTTCTGTTACTGGGTGTTTTATAGCTCTCCTGGCTATCTGCATAATGAATTACAAGGCCTCTTTAAGTTCCCATGCTTTTAGGTTTAATTTTCCCTGCCCTGCTCTTCTCTGCATACCTCACAGGCCTGCTAAGCAAAGTCTCACAGCTGGGCAGTGGCATTGGTGGCAGGGAGGCATCCTCCTGGAGCAGTCCCAAGCCTCCTAGCACCTGAGGCGGAGGAAGACCCAGAATAGCACTGCAGCAGCTCCAGTTCTAAGTGGTCTCTGAGTTAGGTCTCAATGTCATGTAGGTAAATTCAGTCCAGAACATGCAGAATCTTTATTGGAATTTGTACATTCATCTCTCACAGCTGTGGAGAGTTTAGACTAATCACAACTCTCACTGGGATACTATCATCTTGGTAATTTGAAAAAGGATCAGGAGCCTGCAGGCTTGGAACATACTGAGAAAACTCCGGCTCTGAAATGCTTCATCGCATGTGGGGGACACCGCGTGCTGCATCATCACAGAAAGCTTAACAATGCTGAAATCAAGTATTTCTCTGGCATGATTTCAAATGGTTTGAGAAATCTGAGAGCTTTTTTTTTTCCCCTACTGCAAAACAGATTCTTTCCTTTTCCATCAACCTTGTTGCTGTCAATGTGTCCAACGTTAGGTGCCAGAAACGAGCCCAGCCTCTAATGATAACAATGCCAAGGTTAACACGGCCACCGGGGGCCCTCTCAAGAATCGATTAGTGTATTTTGATCCACAGACACGTTCTGAAGGTGTGCACGCCCCCAGGCTTTCTAGTCCCAGTGCATTTCTCTTCAGCAGCTGGGATAAAACCTGTCACATTCTGCCAGATCTTCTCATGCTCTGGGGCCCCTCAGACACCATTTTTCATTGATCCTGAGCGCCCATATGGCACGGCTGGGCTCAAGGTTGGTATTTGGGAAGCAGCTTCTGACAGTGCGGAGGCCCAGTGAGCTGCAGCCATTTGTTCAAAAGGCCAGGACTCACAGATGTGCTATAAGGGTGCAGTGTAATTTTTGACTCCACCCAGATGGATGTTATATTTTATCACCATCTGCATAGCAACCAACAAACAGACCAGTCTGTGGAGGCGAGTGCTAATGTATGTGCCTCAAACCATCAACTCTCTGAGGACTCAGTAGGCGTTTTTAGTTCTACAGGCTTTTGAACGTAGCCCCCTCTTCCTCTTTTTTTTTTTTTTTTTCTTTTTAACATTTAGAAAAATTAAATCTGATTCAAGAAAATGAAAAAAAGAATCAGCTAGGAAAACAGGGGTATTTCAGCTGGGCATTATATTAAAGGAGAAGTGGAGACCAAATGGGTGGTTGTGATGGAAACGGCTCACAGGCCTGGGCTTAGTCTTGGTGCCTGCCGGGCCTCCATGTCCCTCACTGGCCTTTTGCCTCCAAGGCGTTCTAAGCAGGTCCATTTGCCCTATTCCTGAGTCACTATTCCACATCCCAGTGAATTTTTAGGGCTTTAGTAAAAATATCTGTTGGTATTACCTTATAGTGAACTGCCCAAGGAATATTTGGGGGCTAGGAAGTACTATAGTAAGTGTGTGTAAAACTCATTTTATAAATGAGGCAATTAAGGTCCGAGAGGTGAAATTATTTAGCAAGTCTTTGATTCTTTGGAGAGTTTCATTGTACCATTCATTTTGTTATCTAATGTTATCATTTTAGTTATTCTGGCTAATGCCATTTCTAATATCTTCCAGATTGATCATGTAAGATTTACCGTATAGGTTTAATGTTAGATTAACATATTTTGGAATCTTTTCAGGCTTGGATTAACGTTAATGAAAAGATCTCTCAACCTCAGCTGTGATGGCCTGTGCCACTCGGATATACCCACGGCTCTGTAGCTTAGTGACTGCACCTAGACTGCAGGTGTGGGGACGCAGCTTCTGAAAGACAAGGAACATAAATCATGCTGTGAATGGAGGGAACTGGCATTACTGAACCACGGGACTGAATCCTTCCACAGCACCGAAAGCATATTTTCTGGACTTTGGTTTCTTTGTTCTGAAGCTCATATCATCTCTCTCTTGTTTTTATTTTTTATTTTTTATTTATTTTTTGTTTTTTTTGTTTTTATTTTTTAAAGAAAATAAAAAATAGTAAAAACATTAGAAATGATACAGAATTTTACTAAACAAAATAATATGATTTCAACAATGGTTATTATATTGCATAATGTTGTCTTCAAATTAGTTGTTTAAGGGCTGGCTAAATAGCCCAGCAGCTTAAAGTGCCTGCAAGCAGGCGCAGGGGGTGGAGGCTCGATCCCTGGGCCTGCTGTGCTGGTCCTGCCCCCAGGGTGCACTGAGACTGCGATTGAGACTGGGCGTAATGGAATACCCATTTCTGACGGGACTAAACAAAAAAAGGCAATACAAAGGAAGGACCATTTTGTATCTGTATATGCAGAATAGTTAGGATAGATATACAGCTACTTTCGCTTAATTCAATGAGAAGAAAGATTTGTACTAATAGTGTTTGGGCAGAATAGTCTTTCTGCATCTTGTACTACAGATAACCACTAAGAAGATAGCAATGTACAATGTATTAATTATTGAAACTGTCCTATTAATCAGTTTTGAAACTGTCACATTGATATTTGTTTCTCAATAAAATATAAAATTAAAAAAAAAGAGACTGGGCGTGGTGGTGCGCACCTGTAATCCCAGCTCTTGGCAGGCTGTAAATAGGCATCTCACTATGAGTCCGATTTAGTAGTGAGACCCTGGACACCCTGGACACCTTTCCCTAAAAAAATACACACACACACACACACACACACACACACAAAATAACAACAACAACAAAAACCCAAATTGTTTAGGTTACTGGATATAGGCATACAAAATTGGTCAAAAAAGTTATAAAAAATAAAAGGAGAAGAAAACATTTTTTTTTTTAAAAATTAAGCATTAACTATTGTTTCTTTCAGTAGACCAGCAGAAATCAGCATTATAGTAATCGAAGGTATCCTGTGTATATAGATAAACATATCTTTCCCCTCCTTTCTTTCGTTTGTGCTTTTCTACATCCCAGTGGTTCCTTCCATTTGAACAGATTCTTTCTCTTCATACCTTTCAGATCATATTTACTCTTTCAGCTTCTTACATTAGGGAGACAGTATGATGTTTATACATGCAGGCCTCATTCATTTCACTTAGGAGGATGGTCTCTAGTTGCATTCATTTTCCTGTAAAAGCCTTGAGTTTGTCTTTTTTTTTATAGCTGAGTAATATTCAATTGTGTAAAAATACCACATCTTTTTCATCTATTCCTCAGCTGATGGGCATTTGGGTTTTAAAACTCCCGTCATCTCTGACCACACGTGGCAGGTTCTAGAATCCATGTGTCATTTATGTTTCCTGCCTTATCTGTAGCTACTGAACTAGTTTCCAAGTGTTGGCTGAACCCACCAGCTCCTGAGGCAACCCAGAGTTTACTTTTTCCCCATCCTGGCTAGATCTCGACCAGCTAGGCCTGGTACCCAGCAAGCAAAATGTCACAACATTGTCTTTTCCACGAGTCCCTCTGTGATGGTTTTTATTCTACTTTTAGATTGAACTCTTTCTTTACTTGTTCTAACTTTCTCTGAGTCCCAAACCCTTGCATAGGGGTATAGCAGTTTTCTAGGGCTGTCATAACAAATCAGGAGTGAAAATAACAGAAATTTATTCTCTCAGTTCTGGAAGCTAGAAGTGTGAAATCAGGGTGTGGACAGGGCCACCTCCCTCGGAAGGCTCTAGAGGAGAATCTTCTTGCGTCATCCAGCTTCTTGTGGCGGTGAGAAGTCCTTGGTGTCCCTGGGCTAGTAGACATACCACTTTATGCTCTGGCTTTGTCTCCATGGTGGCTTCTTCTCTGTGTATCTGTTTTATGAGGACACAAGCGACTGCACTTAGGGCCTAAACAGATTATTTAGGAGAGCTCTCCTTTTAAACTTAATTTAAATCTCATCCTTAATCTTATTTCCAAAGACTTTTTCTAAATAAAGTTAGAGAGTAGGTTCCAAAGATTTGATCTGTTTGCCTTTGAGAGGATGACGGAGGAGGGGCATTTTTCAGCACACTATGAGGGCCCAGACAAACTCCTGGCCTTTGCTGGCTTCTCTTCTTGGGCTACTGTCTCTCTCAGTGCTGGCTAAAAGGCTGTATTTCAATATGAATGCACCTGTCTGGAATCAAACTGTTCTTCACTCAACTATGAGCATCTTCACAGCTCACATATTTGTGGCCTTTCTTAGGCCTCCAGCTCCAGTCCCTTAGGTGTAAATTGTACTAGGCCAGACCCAAACGTGCCTGTGAACACTGTGACTTAGCCAGATGGGCCTTTTCACAAGTGCAGGTCATTCCTTCTAACCTGAGCTGTACTATGATGGTTCATCCTCTTGTCTGTCACCGTTGAGGTCCCTGAATGCTGCATGGCACTAATTGTATGGGTATAGTGGACTCGTGATCAAAACATAATTTTCTGGCTGTGGGTATAGCTCAGCGGTCTAAGCACCTGCCCAGGCAAGCTCAAAGACCCAGGTTCAATCTTTGGTACCGCATGCTGTGCCAGCCCTATCCCCAGGTGCAATGAGCCAGCCACCAAGACCTGGAGTGCTGGCACATGCCGGTAATCCCAGCACTAGGGAGGCTGAAACAAGATGATCGTTGAGTCCAAGCTGTGTAGTGAAACCCTGTATCAAATACATAAAAAAAAAAACAAAACCCCCCATAATTTTCTGAGTTCCTATTCTGAGTTCTTTATAGAAGTTATTTTTTTCATCATCATAGCTGAAGAAATTGGGACAGAGAAGTAAAATTATTTGCCCAAGGTCCTAAACGCTGGATTTTGCAGTTGGGCCTAACTGAAAAACTCATTTTTTTTTTTTTTTTTGACTAGGGCACTATTCAGGGCACTATAATTCATGTGTTTAAAAAATTAGTTATCATGTCGTCTCCCCTTATTAAAAGAAAAAACTGAGACGAGGGTAGGAATTAGCTTTATGTGATTTTCTAATGACTTACAAGGACTGCAGAAAGATTTGCTCAGGCAGACAACTCTTAGTTTTTGTAGCGCTGTGAATCTGTTGCGTATGCTAAGAAAGCTTTGCTCTGAGATAGCTCAGTGGCATAAGTGCCTGTTCTGGCAGGCACAAGGTCCCAAGATCTATCCTGGGTACCACATTGCATGCTGGAGTACTGGGGAGCTAAGACAGGAACATCACTAGGAGTCTGAGCCGCATAGCAAGATTCTGTATCAAATTAATAAATAACTTTTTTTAAAGCAAGCAAGCAAGCAAGCAAGCAAGCAAGCAAGCACTTTACTACTGAGCTACATCTCCAGCCTATGGACAACTTGATTCTATATTTTTTATCTGAGTCTGAGAGGGACCTCAGATAAGTTCAGATCTATGAGTGTGTACAAGTTTATAATGCAGCTGGAAGCTTGCATGCTAATTCCCAACTGCACGCACAGTTTGTGTGTACTCTCTCAACATTTTTATTAATTATTGTAACTGTTCTACTAACTTGTTTTGAAACTGTCTCATTGCTACTTCTTTCTCCATAAAATTACTGAGTTTTATTGAAAGCCAGCATTAATGTTCAATTATTTGTCCAATCTTGCAGACCTATATCTGTTAATCTGAGCAACAAATTTAACAATAAAATATGTAATACAACAACTGTTGCTAATTTGCTATTCTTGTTTTGAAAATCTATACCATATGTATTGGTGTATATTACTGTTTCTGTCTTCTTTATTGCTTGTTTTTGTTTTTACTCTTTAAAATAAAATAAAATTAAATTAAAAAAACATTTTTAGTAACCATATTGTGTACACAGAGAACACGAGATGTAACAGTGAAGGAAAACACCAATGTCAGTGGGCCAGGCAAAGTTTAAGCATCCATATTCCAAGCAAGAGCCATGCACTGAACTTGCGTACTGGGCTCTTTCTGAAGTCCAGGCCTATATTCATGTCCTCAGTACTGTTAAGACCAAAATTCATAGATCCAAAAGCTATTTGGGCAAGGAAGATAGCTCAGCCATCTAAGTGCCTGCCTGGCAAGAACAAGAACAAGGACCTGGGTTTGATCCCCAGTACCACATACTGTGTGGGCCCTGCCCCTGGGCGTGCTGAGAGGCTGAAAGTGGGCTTAGGGGGCCACACCGGTAATCCCAGCACTGGGGAGGCTGAAACAAGAGGACCACTATGAGTCTGGGCTGCATAGTGAGACCCTGTATACATTTTTTTTAAAAAAAGTTATTTAAGTAACTTCTATTGGTTTTAGTTCTCTCTCTCTTCATGGATGAGACATTGCACCTTTTTGTGTTTTTGTCTCCTTACTTATAAATTGTGACTAGTACACATTTGATCTGCTTACCATGCCTTAGATTTCTATGGATTAATAAATGAAGAGATTTTTAGAGTATAGTTGTCTTAGGGGCTAGGATGCAGCTCAGTGGTAGAGCATTTGTCTACCATGTACATAGTTTTGCACTCAAGCCTCAGCCCTGGGAAAAACAGAAGATAACTTTTTTTAACCTAAAGGAACTATGATTCGATGAAAAACAGTATGGTATTGATTATGATCACACAGCATTGAGAATCACACGGGCTGGATCTCGATCCTATTTCTTCATTTAATAATAGAGTGTGAGAGACACTAATGCATTGTTTATCTTCTCTCAATTTTTTTTTCATCTGCTAAAAGTGAGGATAGTAATTCAGTACTTACCCAGAAGGGGTGTGTGGAGATTGAATGGAGCCTAAAATGGAAGCAAAAGAATTGTGAAGCTACTTTGGAAGGGTCAGGATGGCTTCTAAGAATGCATCTAAGAGAGAAAGACCATTGACTACTGCCCAGCAACCTTCCTGGACCTGGCTAATGTTTTTTTCCAAGACAAGGTGCTTCTTTGTAGCAAATAGATTGCTGGACCAAGCAGAGGAGTTAGCTTCATTACTTTCAAAGAAACCTGCAGACGGAAGACTTATTTGAGCCCTGGGGAAGGTGTAGGACCACACCTCCTTGTAATAGCAAGGAAGGAAGGGAGTCAGAAGAGGCCTCTGGGGATCCCCGCTGGGGGAGAGAACATGAGGCTGACAGTTCATTGTAGATTAAGTCAGAGAAAACAGACATCTGTTGCAAAACTCTGAACTTCACTGATACTGAGTTAGAACTCTCATCCACTACCAGCATCTAAAATATCCTCTGATTTCCTTGTCCTCAGACACTTTTCCTTCAATGAGATGCCTGGAAATCTAGAAGCTTCAGTGCTTTTCTGCTGCAACCCACAGATCGAAGTACCTTTTAGATTGCAACATAGTATATATACATATCTCTCTGATGTCTCTCTGTACCTATCTATCATCTATCTATTTATCTATCTATCTATCTATCTATCTATCTATCTATCTATCTATCTATCCTCTATCTGGAATTAATCATCTACTTACTTACCAAGTTATTTATCTAAAGTGAGAACAGTTTTATGAAACTTATGTAAAAGAGCATTCCAATAGTTTTCTACTCTGTTTTGTTTTTATTCTAATATTTTTTATTCTGGCTCTGTCATTTTCTTTTCTTCTTTCTTTCTTTCTTTCTTTCTTTTTTTTTTTTTTCAGAGCCAGGGATTGAACTTAGGCCCTTGCACTTGCCAGGGAAGTGCTTATTCTACTGAGCCATCTCCCTGGCCCCTGTCATTTTCTTTAGAAAAAAGTTCTGGTTAAAATTTATTTAAATAGGTTCTATGATCCTCCTGTAAGTATCTCTTTCTTAGAGCATTGTTCTGATTATGTATCTAGTTCCTTATTAAATATCTATGACCTCAAATCACCTTTCATAGGAAATTTAAATTCCTCACCTGGAAGGCTCATAGTGCCTCCTTTGGGTCCAGTCCATTACCGCTGGCAGGGGGTAGTGGGTAGTGGGAATTTTAGAGCCAGGTGGGCTAGACTAGGTCTTTGGCACTTACCAGTGCCATGGCTTTGGACAAGTTAACTTTTTTACATCACTGTACTCTCACCTGTAAGAGGGAGTAATGATAGCATGTTGCTGTATATACTGAGGGTCAGATGACAGTGCACATAGTACTTGTGAACTTCAGCGCAGCAGAAGTCAGCCCATGTGCTCCATACCACTCTGGGTCCTTATGTGCTGCACCACTGACACTTCTGTGCCCTCCCGTATCTGCACATTTGCTCAGGTTTCTACTGCTTGACCCTGTGGCCTTTTGGGGAAAATCTTATATATGACTTAGCTAAAATGTTATGACTTAGCTAAAAAGCACCATCACTAAATTTTCCCTGACCAATCACTGAAATTGGTTCATTCCTACCTTGAATATGTATAGCCTTATAACCAAATTTTCACACTTGTTGTTAGTCATAGTTTTTTCTCATGTTCCTTGCAGAAATAAGTGATCTATAAAGATAGCAAATAGGGTCATTTGAAGTATATTTTCCACAGAGGACATCCTGCAAACACCTAGCACAAGTAATATGTTGAGTGACTGCTCTGGTCAGAATATTGGTTACACCCAGGATTCATATTCTGGCAACTGATAGCCAATGTGATGCTATTAAGAGGTGGAGGGCTTGTGGGAAACTACTAAGTCACAAGGGTTTCAGTTACGTGAATGATATTGTTGCCATTATAAAGAGTTTAAATGAACCCTGTGTTTGACTCCCTAGAAAATTTCTTATCTATCTATCTATCTATCTATCTATCTATCTATCTATCTATCATCTATCATCTATCATCTTCAGAAGTGGAATTCTGGGTTATAAGATACTTGGTTTTTTTAAATGTAGGAAGACCTCTTATACTGTCTAAAGTAATGGCACCAGCCTGCAGTGGTGGTATATGCCTGTAATCCAGAACTCAGGAGGCTCAGGCAATAGGATTGCAGTGAATTCAAGGCCAGCCTAAACTACCTAGTAAGACCCTGTCTGAAAAACAAAGCAAAGACCAAATCAAATCAAGACAAAAACAAACAAACAAACAAAACCCCAAAGAAAGTATTTAATGTTTTCACCAACAGTATACAAGGGCTCTAATTTTTATGTATCTCTCAGCAATGCTGGTAATTTTTTTTTTTGGGGGGGGGAGTTGTTTTAATATAGCTATTCTAATGGTTGTGAGATGGTATCTTGTAGTTTTGGTTTGCATTTCCTTAAAGATGCTGAGCATCTCCTTATATGTTTATTGGCTATAGTTATTATCTAGGTGAGGAGAAAGAATCCTGGTACTTTTCACCTAGGCTTCTCCAGTCCTCTTAGATATTTTCTTTTTTTGGCAGAACCAGGGATTGAACTCAGGCCCTTGCACTTGCCAGGGAAATGCTTATTCTACTGAGCCATCTCCCTGGCCCCCTCTTAGATATTTTCAACTCTGCTGGAAATAAATAAAAATAAGCCTTGGTTAAACTGAGCTTTTCTGGTATATATCCATATACTGCCCATGTAAATGATTAACTTGTGGCTGGTTTGTATCAAGGCCATCTATTCTGTTAACCCTGTTGAGGCAGGCTGTTGGTCTCTTCAGCTGGGATCTTTGAAGGGTTAATGATTGTCATTCTTAGAACTGTATGCATATATGTTCATATGACTACATGTGTTGGAACACTCTTATTTTGTGTGCACTTGTGTGCGTGCGCGTGTGTGTATACATGTACTATTTCTTGTATCAGTGCATAGGGGAAATGAGTTAGCAAAAGAATGGCATAGCTGTAGACTGAAGCCTGATACAGGGTAGTGGTGATGAGGCAGGCTTTGGATGTAATTTTCCTGAGGTTAAAACCCAATTCATTTATTGGCTGGTTTGCTATTCAATTTCTCTGATCTTCTATTTTGTTGTCTGTAAAAATGAAGGCTGATGATAGTTCCTCTGCTATAAGACCATCATGAGATTAAATGAGCTGGTTCATACAAGGCACTCAAATAGTCCCTGGTCAGAATCTACCAGTGGAACAGAATACATATACTATGACCAATTTTTCTACCCTAGGTATATGTCCTACAGATATGAGTATATAGATTTTTAAAAAGACAAACACTAGATCATTCATTCTAGTAGGATTTATAATATCCCCAGATTTGAAGTACCCAAATGTCTATCAACCTAGAAAGAATGAATTGCTTATATATTTACATAATAGAATACTAAACTACAATGAACATGATCAAATTATACACGTGATATCATGGATGAAAGTCACAAGTATAAAGCAAAACAGAAGAGTAAATACTGCGTGATTTGACTTACCTAAAGTTCAAATCCAGGCAAAACTAGAAACTGAAGACGATGACTAAGTTTGAGGAATGACTAGAAAGTAGTATCAAAAAGGTTTCTATTGGAAAGTGGTATGCTTAAATGGATTTATTAATCACTAATTTTTTTTTCATGTTATAAAGCCTAGCTTTCTCAGGATGGGTTGTACTGCAGTCTAGAAAGTCTCAAGGTCTCCATAGCCAGGATGATACACAGAGATAATGATACTTTCCTCAAAGAGACATTAGATGTGATTGAGAACTGGTGACGAGATGACACTTTAAAAAGTGATGCCCAGCCACAGTGTTAGAGTAGGTTTTCATTATAATAGGAAGTTATAATGCATGCATCCCTTAGTTACAAAGATGTGGGGCTGGTAGACACTCGCTACCCCTTGGGGAGCACTGCAAGGGGATTTTTGTTTATGGTCTAACAAAGATGCCTCTTCTTCATTGCTTTTGGTGTAGAATTCCCAGTTCCTGAATAACAGTTGGGAATTTTTTTCAATGGTTCCAGGAAGGAAAGGATAAAAATCTTTGATTCTTCTCTTTTGAGGGTTGATATTATTAGACATTGATGTGTTGAGGTGGACTGAACTGGTTTTCTGGAAGGAATGCTAAAGGGCCTAGAATAGTTGGGCATGTCTTGCTGGTGATCTGGATTCAGCACTGGATTCGAGTCTGGATCTCATGAGGAGAGGTTAATTCTTTCCTAGTAAATGGCTAAACTCTTTCCCACCAACTAGGTTGGCACAGTTTCATACTCATGAATGACAACTGAACAAACACAATGACTTAAAAGTATAAGGAGGTGCAACTGTGAACTGTGTACAGCAAGTACTTCACCACAACAAAGATAGACAACTGTCGGGCAGAGTTGGACCAGCGTTTGTCATGCTCAGCAGGTGACTACCAAAGCAATGGTGCTGGTGAGTCAATTGTCCATTCTGATTGTTTTTCTTACATGGCATTTGATAGTACAATTAACCTTTTACAACTGAGAAAGTCCCTGGATATGGGGATTTGTGAGGCTTGAGTGTTGTGAAGGGCCTCAAAGAAGAAGCACTAACGTTCTACTTTGAAAGTTCTTTGGGCCTCAAGCAATTCACACAAAAAAATAAAATAAAGGGTAAACTATTTGTGCTTTGAGCTGGTGAAGCATACTTTTTGGTTAAAACCAAGAGCTGTTATTTTTGGGGCACATATTATATAGCTGGCATTGAGACTACCCTGTTTACCCATATATTTTTTAAAAAAATTTATTTTAAAGAGAAAACAAAAACAAAAACAACAAGAATGAAGACAAAAACAAAGAATATAGGACAATAAAAATGGTACAGAATTTCAAAACAAGAATAGAAAATTGATAATGGCTGTTACATTTTGTACTGTTATCATCAAATTTTTGCTCAGATTACCAGATATAGGCATGCCAGATTGATCCAGAAATTCAACATTAACTATTCCTTTCACTAAACCTTAATTTTTTCCTTGTCTTTTTTCTTTTTGAAATTTACTTTATAGACAGTTGCATTAGATGTGTTCTTGTGACTACATTCAGAGCAGAAACATTGTGTGGCATTTCTGGGATTGGGCTTGGAATTATAGAAGAATCTTTTGTATGCTTTCTTCTCATTTTCCTGGTCAGAACCCCATAATCATCCAGCTCTGACCTGGCCAATGTTGGAATATCCTGGGGCAGACAGAACAATACAAAGGAAGGAACCTAGATACCTGAACACCCATGGGGTAGGGCTTTTCTGCTGTCCTCGACTGCTCCTCCTTACACTGTTGTGTGAGGAAAAATAAGCTTTATCCTTTAAGCACACATTGGTCCAACTTTAGTGGATCTAAGAATCACCAGCAGCTCTTGTGCACATGTAGATTCTTATTCAGGGGGACTTGAGCGGAAGCTCCGGATTTTGCATCTCTAACAGTTTCCTCAGTGATGTTAATATTGTTGATCTAGGATTTATAGAGTAAGTTATTCCTTTAGGAATTCTGACTTAGTTGAGGAGGGGTGGCCTAGGCATTTGGTGCTAAAAAGCAAATCACTCCCCCCCCCAATAATCCAATACAAAAAACCCTTATCGGGTAATTCCAATCTACACTGGGATGGAGACCCAGTGGTTAGCAGGAACTTATTCTGTGGATGCAAGGATTCAGTTCCTTTCCTCTTGCCCTTCAGAGAATGAGTGGTTCCTCTGGCTCTTCCAAATAGCCTTGCCATCTTATCTCCTCATTAACCTCTTATGGATAATGCTTTTCATTGCTTGTCTACCCAAATTATACTTGCTTGGAGTACTTGTCTTCCTAAACTTCATTTCAGCCAAATTTTTTTTAATGTCTTGTTTGACATCTTTTTTGGATGTTGAGCCTTGCCTTTGAACAAAATAACTCAAGATGATGATGTATAGAGAAGCTGGATGCTGACTCTTCCGAAAATCTGTCTTTGGGGACCACATATTGAATGTTTAATTTCAGACATTGTGGCTGCAGTCTAACTTGAGGCATCAGCCTGAAGACAGACACTCATCACTGCTGAGATAGATGATGTAACAATTAAACTATTATTTGTGTAATCAGTTTAACCTGCAGGTTTCAGAGCCTTCAGAACATCTGGTGGCAATTTGTTAGTTAACGCAACATTATTTTACCTTTATTAAGTGTTGATAATGTGCAAGGTATTGTACAGAATGTAATCCCTGCTCAGAGGCCAGGAAAGAGAGCAAATGTGTCCCAACAGAGAGGAGAAGTTTATAGCAGTTAGGCATGAGTCCTAAAACTCTTTTCTATCTAGGTTAGTTTGAACTTCATGATTTTGGAAAAAGGCTCTCATTCATATAAATTGTCTGTGGTTTATAAAACATATTTAGGCCATCTAATTTAATCTTCACTTTATCCCTGCTCCATTATTATTCAGTAAGCATCAAGCAATAGAAAATCTGATACAAATTGTGTTAAACAATACAGAACAATACAATTGTCTCAATTCTAAGTCTTTCTCTTCTCTTGGTTAGGTTAGGTAATGTATCCTTCCTACACAGATTGACCTACAATGACTTTGCTGGTTCCTGAATAAATTGGCAACCAGGAAGAGTAGGAGTGTTGTTTTTGGCCTAGCTGGTTAGGTCCATCTCTGGAGTTGAGAATGGAGTCAGGTTCTTCTGGATTGTATGAAGGCAACCGGATCAATGATCAGAGTCAGTACTTTATTAGGAAAGAAGTAAAGGGGAGCAGATATTGGGAGCCCTCAACAACATCCTCTTGAAGTATATGGTACAAATTTACAGAGGAAAAACCCAGGGATTATGTTTTTGTTTTTGCGGAACTGGGGATTGAACTCAGGCCCTTGCGCTTGACAGGAAAATGCTTATTCTACTGAGCCATCTCCCTGGCCCCAACCCAGGGATTATGAACACTAAATAATTACCCAATGTCTCACTATTAAGTGGTGGTAGCATGGAGAATTCTAATTATAAATCTGTGGCCCACTTTAGAAATAATTCCAGACCAGACAAGAAGTAAAACAGGCTTGTCTACAGAAGAAATTCATCCTTGTGTGCCTCTCATCTCATCCACTTTACCTTATAATGTAAGGAAGAAAGAGCCTTCAAGGGGACCTTAAGAATATTATTTCATTTTTTTAGGGTTTCAGTTCTTCAACAAAGAGGACATAACTATTGTTTGCTAAATAACTCTAAGTTTTGATAATTTCATGACCCTTTCCTTCCCCTTCCTGTTTCCTGTGCAATTTTTCTTGTCAGTAGTTTCAAAAATTTCTCAGTCATGGTTGAGGTGTGTATTTTATTAATGAACGGGGATAAGTATGTGTACCCCCACTAAATTTCATTCACTCTTCTAGTGTAAGCTATTTTACATTCTTATGGTTTAGATCTGAAATGAAATGAAAGCCTCATGGGTTTGGAAGGTGATTGGATTATGGGGTGGGATAGGTGACTTGCTATGAGGAGGTAGAGTTTGGCCAGAGGAGGCAGTTCACAAGGTGTGGGGGGCTGTGTGATCTTGAAGAGTACACCTTCCACTCTGTGTCCTTTTCTCTGCTGTTTTGGTTTCATTAAGGTAAGCAAATTTCTTCTTCTCAGCCATTCCTACATGCTGTTTTTTTCCTGGGACTAGCATACCATGCAGAGACTGAAACTTCTAAATGCAAGTCAAAATTAACCTTTCTTATAAGTTGTAAGTGTTGGGAATTCTGTCTCAGATACCAGGGAGTTAACTAATGCAGATTTTAGTACCAGAAAAGTAGAGTTGTCGCTTGGACTATACCTGATCACATTGTTCAGAAGCCTTTGGGACTGTTGTGCTGGAGGAGTTTGGAAAAGTTTGGAGATTCCAGCTAGAGAAGTCCTGGAATGTTGTAAGCTGAACTTTGTAAGAGGTGCTTGTCAGATCTCAGAAGGCCAGAACACTGATAGAAATGCAATCTGTGAAGGCTAGGTTCATAAGATTTCAGTTGAGAGTAAAGACTTTTTTGGTGTTTAGATTCTAGGCCATGTGTGTTATTCTATGCCAAAAATTTTTCTGAATATTGGTGATATAGATATGTATTTGCCTATATGTTGGTTATGAGTTTTAGCAGAAGACTGAGATTAAGGGTAGGCAACAGACTAATGAATCTCACCGAAGAAATTTCAAGACTACTGAACATTCAGGCTATGGAAATTGTACTGTTAGGGGCTTTTGGCCTGCCCTACATTGACAGTCAAGAACAAAAGGTACAGGTGATTGACAAAAGTTTTCAGATTCCTGAGAAAGGAAGATCTTATAAAGTTTTGGTAGAGGAGAAGTTGGTTGCTGAAAAGACTAGCCTTAAAAACAAGACAAGGAATGATGCCTTGAGGCATACTGAGGAATCAGTAGGACCCACCTTCACAGCCTCAAAAGTGTAAAAGTGAAAGACTGTACTTTGAGAAGAGATTCCCAGGGCATTCTGCTCCAGAAAGGCCACCTAGACAATGGGTTTCCTGGGAATTACTTCACAATGCTCAGCCATCCAAGTACTTGGATGGGCTCTTGGGCCTCTGGAGGAACAAGAGGATCTGGTTATTGCTAGAGATGGTAAAGACATTGACCTCATCCATGTGATGCTGTGTTTATGGCATGCAGAATGCAAGAGTTGTGGAGTCAGGAAGACTTTCATCCAGAATTCAGAAGAAGGCCTAGGAGGCCAGTCCAAGTGTCCCTGAGAGGGCAGAATGGGAAGATTTGAGAGTGAAGCCTGCAGCATAGGAGAAACCCCAGGAAGTTGGAGAATCCCAGAGCATGGAACATCTAAGCAAAGTTGCAAGGAGTGAGCAAAGCCAGCTCAAGAGAAAAGCCACAAGAGCTGCAGCTGCCAGTAATGCTATAAGAACAGGGCTGCCCAAGTTGCTTGGTGATCAAACTTGGCCATAACTTTCATAATATGCTGGACATAGAGCTGTAGGATTTAATATTTGTCCTATTGGGTTTCATTCTTGCTTTAGTCTAATTCTTTTCCTTCTGCCTATTCTCTCTTTTGGAATGAAAATGTCTACCCTACGCCATTGTATATTAGAATTTTAACTTCCTTTTGATATTTCCAGGAGCTCATAGATAAGAATTTGCCTTCTCAGAGGAGACTTTGGACTTGAACTTTTCAGCAATGCTGGAAGTATTAGGGCATTGGCAACTCCTAGAGGTGGAGCAGATGTGTTTTGCATAAAGAGGTTCACATGAGCCTTTTAGGGGTCAGACACAGAAAGTTATAGTTTAGATCTAAAATGCCCCTGAAACCCTCATGTGTTTGAAAGGTGATTAAATTATGGGGGTGGTGTAGCTGACATGCTGCTGGGGGCAGGGCTGTTGAAGGAGGCAAGTCACCGAGGGTTTGACTTAGAAAGGCATCTCTTCCTCCCTGTATTCTTCCTTCTTTCGCTGCTCCTGGCTGCCATGAGGCAAGCAGCTCTTTCTGCTCTGGCCTTTCCACTATGCCACTTCTGCCTGGATCCAGGACAAAAAATTCTAAAACAGAAAATAAAATAAACCTGCCCTGTTTTGAGGTCAGGTACTTTGTGCCAGTGAAAAGGAAAATGACTAAGTCATATATCTTATCCTAACGCATCTTACTCTATCTCATCCTTTTCTATTTTGTTTTTAAACGTTCTAGAGAAAAACTACTTTGATTTAATGATCCCTCTTAGAGTCCCCACTCTTAGTAAAGCTTTCATGGTCAAACTTCAGCTGGCTCTTTGGAGCTTGGACTTGGCAAATCTATATTTTTCTCCAACCTCCTCACCCACTACCTACAACCCAGGAAGGCTTTCCAGTCTTATATTTCATCTGGAAGCCCTCGCACCTGCTTCCCTGTGACAAGTACACTGACATTTAGCTCTCCGGTGTGCTAACAATCTTTGTGCTGCCTGGATCTCTGTAGCCTAAGCTATTATGCAATCCATGTGGTGGAGGTGGTCGGATTCTCATAGGGCCTTCAGTCACAGTTGAGTCTTCTGACTTCTGACACTAATATGCATAAATAAACCAGGGAGAAACTATTCTTTTCTAGAACGTAACCAACCAGAGCATCACAGAAAGTGAGCCACTTCCTTCTTTAGATTTTTCTTTTTCTCTTCCTTTTGCTTCTTCCCTCCTGCCTCCCCTTCTCTCCCTTGAGTGCCCCTTCTACCTTATCCAGAATGAGGTGCTCAAGCCCAGGACATAGCAATGATTTGTCCCACTTAAATAATAAACCTCATAATCATGAAAGTCAGCGTTGACTCTACCTAAAGCGCAGCTTTGCTCAGAATTGATGAAACGATGGATCCGTGCAAATTTACCAGCAAACTT
Source organism: Octodon degus (assembly GCF_000260255.1). NCBI lineage: Eukaryota > Metazoa > Chordata > Mammalia > Rodentia > Octodontidae > Octodon > Octodon degus. The sequence goes on along the minus strand of NW_004524710.1, from coordinate 2,612,149 downwards.
CACCCCCAGAAATCAAGTCTAGCCTAGCGCTTCATAAGTACATAAATCATTTTAGCGAAGGTGAAAGTTCATTTGGCCCAATATTTTTCTTCTGTTTTGGTTTATCTTAATCCAGTTTTGCTATTTTTTCACCACACCCTCAATCTTCTCTGTCTCTGAAGAAGTGTAATGCCCCTCCTCAGCTTTTACAAACCCTGTTAGAACCACTTTCTTCAATAACTTGTTCCATATGTTGCATACATGAGCTCCATCAGGACTCCCTGCCCCCCTCTGCTTCCTCATTTTTGTCTGGCATCCATCAGTGTTTGAATCATTGTAAGGAGAAATGGAAAATACCCTCCAATTCCACCCCAATGGGACGCTTTTCTTTGGCGTGTTCAGGATGCTCCATCATTTAAAACGTTCTGTAGGGGTTGTGGAAGTTTTTTCCAAACAGTGAGAAACAGCTGTTCTGCCCTGGTGGTGCTCTGCTGTTTTGTGAAAGCCCCATATGGAATGGATGGCGCTGCCCTTTCCTGCTTAGGACACTGCTTCCTGGGATAAGGGACAAAGACATCTCTTTTCCTTGGCTTCAAGGAAAACTCTAAGTAGGGAGAGGATACTTCTCTTGTTTTCTAGTCAATCTCTTCTGCAAACATATTCTTAGATTCCAGCTGTTTTCAACTGCAGCTGATGATTTTATTTATTTATTTAGGATTTTTTTTTTTGCTCCAAGTGCCCTGAGGGCAGGTTTGGCTGGCTTGAGTTGTGGGGATCGAACCACAGCAACCTGAGCCTGACTGCTTGGTTGAAGCAGCCACTTAAAGAACTGAGCTAAGGGGCAGGCCCCCTATTTATTTATTTAGGCAGAACTGGGGATTGAACTCAGGCCCTTGTGCTTGCCAGGGAAGCACTTATTCCACTGAGCCATCGCCCCAGCCCCAAGCTGATGATTTTTAAAGCTATATTTGTTCTGTTTAAAAATTACTCCACTTATCTCCTCTGCACCTTTTTCTAATCTTTTCCTAGTTTTGACAGCTCCATGAAACACATACTCTATTGCTGGATCTCTGCAGCCAGACTAATTAGTTCATTTCTAACTACTACTTTTCAGGTGGCTGTATCTTTTCATTATGACAAAACATTTCCTGTGAAATGCCTTCTTTCTGGAGGGTTTGTCATCCTTCACCTCCCCTCACCTCTCTCAGAAGGATCAGCAGTGGCTGCCTGCCTCACCCCATTTGCGCGGTTGGGTAGGGGTGCTCAGGTGCTGGCAGCTTTCATGCAGTTGGCAGGATTTAGCCAGGCTTCAGTAACAGGGAGTTGCACTGCACTGGTGATTGCTAAGGCTGACCTTTCTTATAACATTGCCAGCTCAGTGTTCTGTGTGCTGTGCAGCCCTGGCACCCCCTTGGAAGTGGTAAGCCCCCAAAGGCTGTGCCAAGGCTCATGAAAAGGCGAATGATGTGTGGTGAGTGTTTGTTCACAGCAGGAGTTTTGCCTCCTCCCTAGCCTTATAAAGACGTCATTGGAGAAACATCTATTTAAGTCCTTGGACTCCTTTTGTCTCTTTTTTTCTTCTTCCTCAGTGCTGAGAAAGGATCAAGCCGAGGCCCTTGCTCATGCCAGGCAAGTGCTCTGCTGTTGCCTACAACCCAGTCCATCAACTCCCTATTAAAGAGGTTTTGTTTTATTTTTCTACTGCTGAATTGTAGAGTTTGGAGTTTAACCTCATATTAGATGTGTAGAGGCAGAACAGGGAATTGAGCTCAGGCCCTGGTGCTTGCCAGGCAAGTGTTTATTCCACTGAGACTCCGCCAAGTCAACAACTTCTGTCATCGCCAGTCTTATGGAAAACCCACTACTATTATGGACTGCTGGACTATATTGGAGTATTTTGCTGAATTCAGGCACCTACAATATTTAAATGACAATGGAATACCCTTCTCTGACAAAACTAAACAAAAAAGGAGGATACAAACGAATGACCATTTTGTATTTATATGTTCAAAATAGTTAAGATAGATACATAGCTGCATTTTCTTGGATCATTGAATAGAGAGATTTGTTCTAATAGTGTTTGTGGACAGGATATCATGTCTGCATCTCGTGCAATGAATAACCACTAAGACAATATGCAATGTATTAATTAATGAAACTGTGCTAGTAATTGGTTTTGAAACTGTCTCATTGCTATTTGTTTCTCAATAAATTACTTAAAAAAAAAAAGAGACGTGTAGTCTATGAATATGGTCTCCCATTCCTTAGGTTTCATTTTTACTCCGTTGATTGTAGTCTTTCCTGTTTGGAAGATTTTTAGTCTGTTGCAATCCCATTTGTTTTTGTAGCCTTGATTTTGGTGTCATCTCTATGAAATCATTTCAAGACCAGTATCATGAAATTTTTTCTCCTATGTTTTCATCTAGGAGTTTTACAATTTCAGGCTATAGATTTAAAGTTTTAATTTCTTTAGAGTCAATGCTTATATAGGGTCTGAGTCTCCAAACAAGACACACAGATTAACGGGTTCTCTAAAACGGTGTCACTCCTTCTCAGAACAAAAAGCTACAACTCTTGTTGCATAGGTCCTGCTTTACCTTGGTCTTATCCATCCAGTAGAAAAATATGAAGATGAAATATAGGATGTAATAGCCATGCTGTTAAGTTGAGCTGTGGGGGACTCAGGTCAATAATTTCTGACATTTCAAGTTAAACAAAAGACCCAATGCTATTATGGGCTACTGGACTCTTTTAGAATATTTTGCTGAGTTTACACACCTATAATATTCAATAA
>NW_004524710.1:2607418-2608512 GCF_000260255.1 Octodon degus | reverse complement strand
GTCTTCATATTTTTCTACTGGATGGATAAGACCAAGGTAAAGCAGGACCTGTGCAACAAGAGTTGTAGCTTTTTGGTCTGAGAAGGTCAGTGAAATCCCCTCTCGGAATGTTAACAAAACAAAAACAAAACAAAACAAAATGAACAAAAGCAGAAGTCTCGTACTTGTCAAGGTGGGTGTTATTAAAAAACAGAAAGCAACAAGTGGTGAGAACAAGGACAAAGTGGAACCCCTTTACCCAGAAAGATAAATAAATACTATGGAAGTCCACTGATCTGAGATATCTAAAAATAGTCAAATTTATATAGTTCTATAAGAATAGAATGTTCCGGGAGCTGGGGAGAAAGGCAAATGGGGAATTACTAATCTATAGGCATAGAAGTTTAGTTAAGCAAGATGAATACACTTCAAGATTTGTGGCATAACATTGAACCTGTGGTCAACAATAATGTGCGGTCCACTTAAAGATTGTTAAATGGGTAGCGTGTTCTTTCATATCTCTTATTTTGACTTGCCAACTTCTGACATCTACACATAGAATCGATGTATGGAGGCGCCCGGGAGCACGAGGCTGAGCTGTGTCCGCCTGCGGTGCTGGGGCGATGATGATGATGCCCTTCTTTCCAATTGGTGACTAAGAACTAAAAATAAGGTGCCCCTTGCTAGTGGCAGTGCTCAGGAATCAGAAGACCAGGACCCAGGACTCAGAAGACACGTGTTGTAGTCCCCGGTTCTGCTACTTCTTAGTTTACTTGAGTTTCCCTGTGTCTGTGTCCTCAACAGTAACAATGAGGCACTTTTTACTGTCTGTGGAAGCATTCCTGTAATTCATTTTTCTTCATTGCAATATTAAGAATTATATCAAATTGAAAAGATATGAACGAATATCCTAAAAAAAAGAAAGAGGAAGACTTTGCACCCTTCTTGTTATTCAGATTCCTCTGGAATAAGCAGAATTGCAGATGGATTCAATGGAATTTTTTCTGATTATTGCTACAGTGTCTGTTCTATGAGACAGCCAGACTTAAAATATTTTGATAATAAAGGTATCTAATATTTTCCAAAGTATTTTTCTAGCCTGGGAGGTAGCTTAG
>NW_004524710.1:2593072-2607210 GCF_000260255.1 Octodon degus | reverse complement strand
ATGTGTTATATACATGTACCAACTCTTCATGATGAATGTAATATTTTTATATTGTAAGCATGTACTAATAAATTTTTTAATTGGAAAAAAAGAATCGATGTATGATTTTACATTTGGAAATTCTCCCTGGACAAGGAAAACAGAAGAGACATTTAGCAAGGTCTGCGTCACTCTGGAGAACCAACTGCAGTCACTTTGGCTGCTGACTTGAACCAACTAGTAGAGCGCAGCACCCTCCAGGTGTCCCCGCCTTAATTGCCACTGTTACTTGCTTTGGTTGAGCTGCATTCTGGTACTTGTTGATTGTGCTGTGATTGGCCTTCAGGGTGTCTTTTGTTCATGCAACTCAGCCAGAATTACAGTTTGAGAAAATCATAATTCTGATGATGACAGTGGCAGGTGCTGTAGCTTGCTATTCTTAACTCTTTCCTAAGTTGTGGTTTGTAGTGGTGATTTATGAATGGGGTGATCACTCTCTAACTCTTGCATCTTTCTCTGGATAAAATGCCATTTTTTGAGGGACAGGTGAGTAATATCTAAAGGCTGTACAACTGTGCAGTTCAGGCTGATCTTGAACTCACAGGGTAGCTCAGGCTGGCCTTGAGCTTTCAGTTATCTTCCTGCCTCAGCATGAGCTACTATGCCTGGATTTTTTTTTTTATTTCTAATAGTTTATATCCTGTATCCTAACAGTTCAGCAGATTTTCAGCATTAAACAGTGACAACACAGTGTTTCAAAGGTTTATTAATCAGTGTAAGAATCTCCACCAAATCAACATAATGTATGCATTTAGAGGAGAAATATTTTCTGCTGAAGTGGAGAATTGGACTGATACCTTCTGAAAACCCTTTACTCTAAACAGTTTTGTAGTAGATTATTTCATTTAGGAGTGTGGAAGTCTTTTAGCAGTTTGCTTGTGGTCTGCATCCACTGAGCAGAATGTATATTGATTGTTAGGACCCAGGCTGTTTCTAGGGTTCTGCGTTATGCTTCTGGTCCCAAATGGGAGTTTCCAAGATGGGAGAACAAACATCCCAGGCCCAAGAATAAGCATCCTTGGGTTGAGGATATAGTTCAGCAACACAGTACACAGTGCCTACCTGGCAAGTACAAGGTCCTGAGTTCAGTTCCTGCGGGGGGGGGGAGAGATAGAGAGAGAGAGAGAGAGAGAGAGAGAGAGAGAGACAGACAGACAGACAGACAGACAGACAGACAGACAGAGAGATGAGCTATACCAGGTTATTTCTCTGTTTTGAATCACTTTCCAGATGGTTTTGAACTTGAGGCAGAAAGCAGCATTGTCCTATACGTATAGCTATGTAGACCACCTACTGGGCTGACATGACTTCTTTCTCCATTTGGGTTGGCCTGTGAGGCAATGCTTAAGGTTGACTCAGTTCTTGTTAAGTACAGGGTCCACCTCTTAGCTTTACTGGCTTCAAAATTTATAATTTTCAGGTAGTGATAATATATAGCCCTTACTGCATTGAAACACTTCTCTGTGTGTTTTAGATATAGTTCATTTAAGGCCCTTGAAACAAGTTTGTAATTGTACCCACTTTATAGGTGGGGAAACAGAAAGGGCCTCAGAGATGGGCTTTTGCTTAAATCCCATAACAAGTAAATGGTAGTATTCAAGTCCTTGGATTTAAGGAGGGTAGAGCCAAGTTCTAAACCAGGCAGCCTGGCTCTGGAGTTGTAACTCCTATATTCTATTCTATGGAGAGACTGACTTAATCTATGCCAAAACTAGAGTGGAAACTGATTCATTCACCATGAGATATGAAATAACTCTGATAATAATCATTGGTTTATTTTCTCCAGTCACCCTCTTTCAATGAGCAAACCCTCTTGAAAGGGCTTAAGCAGGTTTGTTAACTTGATAGGCTTGAGGACCACCTATGGAATTGGTAAGACACATTTTGGGAAATATCTGTGTGGATTAGGGGGTTGTGATCCTGGACACTATATTTTGTCCCTGATCCCATGCTCTCTGGCTCTGTTCCTTTGACTTGCTTTCAGCCACCGTGAGGTGAGAAGTGGTCCCCTGCCAAGGCCCTCCTTCATGATGTTTCCATGTTGGAACCAGCTTACCATAGACTGGAACCTCTGAAGCTATGAGCTAAGTAGATCTACTCCCTTTTTATCAGCAATGGGAAAGCTGACCAATACATCTTCTATCAGTTGGTGTGAGATGAGCACACCACCAGACAAAGACAGGTAAGATTATCCATTGGTGTGGATGAATAGATCGGGAGTACCAAAGCTCTTATTGGGTTCCAGGTCACATGGCCTCAGCCTACATTTTCAGAGATATTTGAGTACTTGGAGCCAAGAAATGATGCTCACAGCTTGCATCATGAAGTCTCAGGTCAGTGACAAGAGTCTGACAAGCTCCAGCCTGGGCAGTAAGCAACAAGGGAGCCAAATGGAGAAGCCAAGAGAACCAAGAGCCATGCATGAGGTATGAGAAGGGTCCAAGCAGGGTGTAGGGAGGCACTCTGGAGGAATTTTCTGAGCTGGAGCTTAGTATTTACTATGGCTTTTTATGTGTGCTTCTGGTGTGGGCATTCTGGGGCTGGTGAAAGGATCTGCCAAGGGGGAGGCGTGGTTTCTAGGATGCTGAGGTTGCTGGATGATTACCCTTCCTTCTTCTAAGGATGTGCATAGACAGAAACATGTCTGACAGTGGTCCCAGAATTGGACTATTTTCTTTTTTTGTGGGACCAGGGATTGAACTCAGGCCCTTGCGATTGTCAGGCAAGTGCTTATTCTACTGAGCTATCTCCCCGGCCCCATGACTAATAAGGATTTTTTTTCTCTGAATGCCTGCAGGGCAGGTTTGGCTGGCTTGAGTTGTGGGGATCGAACCACAGCAACCTGAGCCTGACTGCTTGGTTGAAGCAGCCACTTAAAGAACTGAGCTAAGGGGCAGGCCCCCTGGACCACTTTCTGCTGAGTAGATAAGTGACAATAACATACCTTAGTCTTAAGTTTCTTTTGAAAAATCATTTTTTAAATTTGGAAATAACTCTAGTTCACAGGGAGTTCCAAAAATTGTCCAGAGGGTTCCGTGTACCCTTCACTCAGTTCCTGCCGGTGATGGCACCTCACCTCACTAGAGGACAATATCAAATGAGGACATCGACACTGGCACAATTTATAGACCTTTCCAGGATCCACCAGTTTTACATGCATTTGTGTGTGTGTGTGTGTGTGTGTGTGTGTGTGTGTGCGCGTGTGTGTGTGTGTGTGTGTGTGCATGCGTGTATGCATGCATGCATGTGTTTGAATAGTTATTGCAATTTTACCACTATTATAACCAAAGTACAGGACTCTTTCATCACTATACAGAAACTTTATTTTCCTTTTTTGGTACCTGGGGATTGAGCTTGGGTCCTTGCATTTGCCAGGCAGTTGCTTATGCTGCTGAGCTATCTCCCCATATAAACTAGTTTTAAGAAAAATTTATTCCTGAAAGCACTATGCACGATGAATTGTTATGATAAAATGGAATAGGTTATAGTTTCTTTTACATTCTTTATACTTTATTAATATTTTTATGTGAATACATCCTGTTTACCTCTAAGGCCCTAACAGCACTTGAGCCATTTTGACTGAATTTGGGAAGTTATGTTGCTCTTGTTTTTTTCAACACGCCCTTAGGAAAGGCACTGGAGTAGGTATTTGTTGTCTTGCTTAACACTGTTAGAACAAGGTTCAGCTTACTGAAGATGTCCAACAAATATGAAATGAATTAGCCTATTGTATCTTCGTTCTTACTTCTTATGTTTTGGGAGTGTACTCTCCTCAGCCCTGTACAATTCTGTCCAAATACTTCATCTCAATTTGGATCTGATTCAATCCTTAACTTTCACTGCATTGCCATTTTAATAGATGATTTTCCATAGTTAGTCACTATGTACTTTTCACAAAATTACAGTTGTAATTGTCTAGCCTAGAATAAATGTATTGGAGAAATATAAATGGGCACTGTTCATGCCTGCCCTCCCCCTCTTATCTGACTACTAGCCTTTTCCTTCTTATATCTTTTCCTTTGACTGGGCTAAAACATCTACCGTTCAAAGACAATCATGTCCACCCCTTCAGAACTATAAATTCTCATGCAAATTTCATTAGTACAAAGGTGAAGCAAGGTATGTATTCTGAGTCCCAGATGTTTGAGTTTTATGCCTTCTTTGTGGTTCTTGTTAAGACGCTGCACTTTGAGTTGCTGGTGACGTGGACAGAGGTTGTTTCCGTGGCTGCAGTTGGGTTACTTCTCAGTTTTTGAGCATCCCAGTGAGTGCCTTTTGGCTGCAAAGGAAAACCTGCGAGAGAAAGGTGGAATACTAGAGGGCAAGTGGGAGGCTGTGGTGGGACCGTCACGAAGCAGCAGGGCAGGAGTTCTGGCTGTGAGACAGATTCTAGCTCTCTGTGCAGCAACTGAGCACTGAGATAATTTGGTTATGCGCTGCCAGTGTACAAGCATCAGTAGCTCAGAAGGGACCAGTTAAACTGCTACTCAAACCAACTTTTCTTCCCAGTATTCCCAGTTTGGACAGAGGTGTTATCCTCTTCCTCCTCTGAGATTTAGTATCTGATTGTCACCTTAAAATTCTCTGTTTAGTTTTAGTTTCCATTGATTCTTGCTCCAGCATAGCCCTTACCTGCCCTCTGGACACTGGAAACAATACTTACTCTTATACCAGCCTTCTCTGACCACACTCCCATCCACAATCCTCATTATTTCTAATTTAACCCTAAAAAAAGAGCTTTCAGCCTCAGAGTTTTATAACTTATTATTTTTTATCTGAGCAATCTAAGAACGAAAGTGAAACAACAGAAAAGGAGAGATGACAGGGAACTAGAAGATGAAGGTTTTCCTATTTGATGATGATGATGATGATGATGATGATGATGATGATGATGATGATGATGATGACTTTTTGCAGACCTGGGGATTGAACTCAGGCCCTTGTGTTTGCCAGGCAAGTGCTTATTCCACTGAACCATCTCCCTGGTCCCTCTATTTGATTATTATCATATTTTCTTCATATCTTTTTTGTCAGTACAGATTAATGGATTTCACTTTGGCATTCTGTACATAACATTTAATCACTTTCAATCCCGTTTGCCCTGCCTACTCACTTACTTTAACTTCAATGCGTGTGTTATGATCACATCCAATCCCCTTATTAAATCACTTTTGCACCCTTCACCCTTTATTCTCTTCTTGTCGAATAATAGTTTCCCTTGCCATCTTTTTTAGAGTCCAAATATTAGGAAGAGCATGTGCTTTTTGTCTTTCTGAGATTGATTTATTTCACTTAACATAATTGATATCTAGTATTATCCACTTTCCTGCAAATGATATGATTTTGCTCTTCTTTACAGCAGAATTATACTCCCTTGTGCATCCATGCAATATTTTCTTTATCCATTCATCTATTCTTACACCCTCCGGCTTGTCTTGTGTGCTAGCTATTGTGAATTGTGCTGCAATAGACATAGGTCCAAACTTATCCTTAAGATTTCTGACTTTCATTTCTTCAGGTATATATAATGAGTATATCTGGATTAAATGAAAGCTCTATTTTTAGTTTTTTCAAGGAATCTTCATACTGATTTCCATAGAGGATGTACTAATCTACTTTCCTAACAGCAGTGTAGAAGGATTTTTCCCCTACTCCTTGCCTAGCAATTATTATTTTTGTATTCTTGATTATAGCCATTTTGACTGGAGTGAGATATGATCTCAGCTTAATTTTGATCTGCATTTCCTAAGGCTAAAGATGTGGAACATCTTCCTTCTACTTGGGGCCATTTATAATTCTTTTGAGAAGGGTCTGTTTAATTAATTTGATTATGTATTGATTGTGATATTTGAGTTTTTGGTATTTTCTTTTTCATTCTTTATATTTTATCCTTTGACAAAAGAGTATCTGGAAGAAGTTTTCTCCTGCTTTGTAGGTGCATTCTAGCTACACGTAGAGATAACATGTATTATGGAGAATTGTTCCTGTACATGCTACAGCTTATTTCTTTTTTCCCCATTTTCTGTCCCTCTCTTCAGCCCCTCTTCCTTTCTTTATTTAAAAGCATCATTGTTTCCATTTTTCCTTCTATTTTTTGGTCCCTTTCTCCCCTTCCCCATTCCTCTTCTTATTTGAACATTTTCTTTGCATTTTCCAATATCTATTATACATTTTGGTCCATATTTACACTTTTGGTGTCTCACACCAGAGAAACATTGATATTTGCACCTGTGCATCTGATTTATTTTTACTTGAAAGTATGGTCTCAAGATGCATCCATTTATCTAGAAATTCTTCAAGCTTATCTTTGTTTATGGCAGAATAGTACTCTATTGTATAAAAAAAATCCACATCTTCATTCATTGGCTGATGGACATTTGGGCTGTTTGCAAGATTTAGCTATTATAAACTGTGTTGCTATAAACATGGGTGTGTGTATGTTGCTGTGATGTGATGCTTTTAATTCTTTTGGGAAGATATCAAGACAGAGACTGGGTCAAACGGGACCTCTAGTTCTATCCTGCTGAGGAATCTCCACACTGATTTGCACAGTGGTTGTGCCAGTCTATGCAGCCACCAATGGTGGAGGAGGTTCCTTTTCCCTTACATCCTTGCCAGCATTTGTTATTACTTGAGTTCTTGATATTAGCCATTCTTGTAGAGTGAAATGGAATCTCAGTATTGGTTTACTCTGAATTTCTCAAATTTTTCTCACATTTCTCAAAGCAATGAACATTTTTTCCATATATTTATTTGCTGTTTCTACTTCTTCATCTGAAAGTATTTGTTCATGTCAGATGAGAAGGGAGACTTTCAGATTAGGAACGGAATCCGGGAAGGAGGAAGGAAAGGGAGTGGAGAACAATGGGGATGAAAATAGTCACAGTGTGCTAGATGCACGTGTGAATCTCATACCCTGTATGACTAATATGCATTAGAAAAATCCAGCTTTAATCCAAAGCCTAAGGTTGCTCACTGGAAGATATCAAGCCAAATTACAGATATGGCACACAATAGGCAGTGCTTAAACATCAGGCGTTTGGTTTTTTGTGATGGCAGATAGTATAAATTGGGAAGCTTAAAACAATGTAGGTTTTTTTTTGTTTGTTTTTTTTGAGGCAGGGTCTTGCTATGTGGTTGAGGCTGGTCCTGAACTCACTATTTAGCCTAGCTGGCCTTGAACCCAAGGCAATCCTCCTGCCTCAGCCTCACAGGTGCTGGGATTATAGGCATGTGCCCAGCCATTAATTATAGTATTTCTTTCATGCTTTTGCTTCCCCACTTGACTGGGAGTTTCTGGATTATGTGTCTTGTGCCTAATATATATGTTGTATATAAAAGAAGAACCACAGTCTCACATTTGGTGCAAATAGCCATACAGATTAGATGGAAATCCAGTATTTTCGGAATACACATGGGGAATTATATAGTAGATTTAAGTTCAGAATAACTTAGTAACATTATATAGGTGCTAGAAGATATAAAATATTAGGGTGCAATATTTGGAGTTTAGAAACCAGCCCAAAGAGCTAACAAGCCTTCATACTTTGTATAGAATAGAAGATACCTGAATTGTCTACACATCCACATAAATGAGGACAGTTCATTGCTTATGTGGCCAGTTCCTAGTTTTTGATCAGCTGATGGTCCCTTTCAGGGACAGGTGGTTCTTCCCTTCTTACTGCAGCCATTTTTGACTGACCGGGGGAAGGGAGGTATGATGAAAGCTGAAGGGAGTGGAGTGAGTGACTTGCCACCAGCTGACTCAGCATTTTTGTAAAAACTTAGGGAAAGACGTATCAGTCGACTTCCGACTTCTGTGGCTGGTCATAAAGAGAAGCTGCTTAGCTGAGGGTTCTGTTCTGTAGTCAGGCATCCTTAGTTGTTGTGATGGTCAACTTTATATGACAGCTTGAGCAGGTGACAGTCTGAGTTACTCATTCAAACTGCATGCATTGCCGTAAAGGCATTTTGTAGAAATAATCAAAGTCCCTACTGGATGAGCAGAAGAAGATTTTTTTCCCTAGATAATTCAAGCAGGTTCAGTCCAATGAGTTGGTTGAAAAGCAGCTCTGAGGTTTTCATGAGAGTGTGAGTCATTCTGCTTGGGAACAGCACCTTGAGCTGGGCTAGAGAGTTGCAGCCTGCTCTTTCGATGGCCTGCTCCTTGGACTTAGGTCTTGCTCAGCCAGTCCTACAATCTTGTAAGTCATGTTCTTAGCAACGCAGATCTTTTTCTTTTTTTTCAAAGTTTTATTGATAAACAGATAGCAATGAGACAAACGCAGATCTTAATAATATTTCCTACTCCTTTTGCTTCAAACAGAAAGGGTAACTGGCTAGTAATCCCATACAGTGAAACCTCCCATGCTATTTGAAAAAAACTGAGGGCATAATTTCAGACCTGAATGATTAGAAATCATATCAAATGAAATCTTAGTAAAATGGACGTGTTAGTATTCTGGATTTTTTAAAAAAATGATGCCATATCTCAAGCTTGAGGCATAACCATAGTGCATGTGGATTATGGAGAGGTACACACGGGATGTCATCTCTGCCCATGGAGTGAAATCATGCTGGAATGGGACAACAGCTCTGAAAGCAGGTAGAAGCATAGAGGTTCAGGGCTTGACATATATGGGGACCACCTGTTGTCCCTAAGTAGCTGAGGATGACCAATGCTCAAGGATGAGAATGTTTTAGGGGCTTCAAGAAGGCTAAGAAAGGCAATATTTTATGCTGGTCTTAAAGGGTCATTTATTGGCTGCTGGGCTAGGCTTCTACTATTCAGCTAGTAGTTGTTACTTATAGATTAGTAGTTATGAAATAATGAAGTAAATCCTGAACACTTTAGTCCATTTGAACTATTACAGAAAACTACCATAAATTGGGCAGGTTATAAAGAACAGAAATGCATTGCCTCATAATTCTGGAAATCAGGAAGTCAAGATCAAGTTACCACCAGATGAATGCTTGCTGAGAGCCCATGCTCTGGTTCCTCAATCAGTGCTTTCTTTTTACTGTAACCTCACATGACAAAAGGGACAACAGATTTCTCTGGGATCTTTTTTTAAAAAATTTTTAAACATTTACAATTTTTGTTAATGATGTTTACAGTATACAATGATTACACTCATCATAGCCACTTGACACACATGTATAAGACTTCTTCTTTTTACCTCCTCTTCCTCCAACTTCCTTTCTTCCTCTATCTCTTGGTCTCCTCTTTCTTATGTATTTGGTACAGCATCTACAGGGTCTATAGGGTCTCTCTACATAGAACAGACTCACAGTGGTTCTCCTGTTTTCAGCCTTCCAAGCGCTAGGATTACAGGTGCGTGTCACTATGCCTAGTCTTAATCCCATTGCAGCTTGCCCTGGGGGCAGGACCGGCACAGCATACAGGGGATCCAATCCTGGCTGCTGTGCTCTGCCTAAGCAGGTGCTTTAGTCCGCTGAGCTATCTGGCCTGCTCTTGGTCTCCTCTTTTACGAGTTCACCAATTTTATTAATAAGAGACCTAATCACCTCTCAAAATGCCCATCTCCTAATATAATCATTTTGAGGATTAGGATTTCAGTTTAAGAATTATGAGGAAGCACAAACATTATCTATTGCACTTTGTACTCTTTGAAATTTCTAGAGTTTTCCCTGAAAAATTAGAAGCTAAATTTTATATATGATTCTGAGTCAGTCAGTATCTTGGAGTCAGATAGGCTCGGTTCAAATGATCATACTAGCATGCTCGATCCTGGAGTAAGTTACGAGCTCAATCTTCCCATCTTTGAAATGAGGATGATGGGAATTTGATGTGACAGTAGCCTTATCATTGTGGCTTCTAGAGTGCGGTTGACTTACTAGTTGCTATTTTTCCTAAGTCTCATTATCTAGAAGATTAACTCAGACACTTCATGGAGCCTCAGGAGTTTGTCTGTTGCTTTTTGCTCTACCTACATGCATACACAAAACGTATTCCAGCCTCATTACAAAACTGCAGGCGCTGAGAGCTGAGCCTATGCTTTTGTTCTTTGACTCTTAGTGAAAAATAAATGACTAATCACAATGATGGCAAATCCCAAAATTAGCCAGGCTTTTCTTTTCCCAGGTTCATGCTCTTTGCGCTGGGAGCCTATGTGGGGATACGGAAGGCCTGGCTGGCCCCTGTGTCTCTCTACCTTGTTCTTCTGTGTTGGCACCGCTTACTCTGCTGCGGGAAGGTCTGACTTTTTTTTTCTCAAAGTTTTATTGATAAACAGGTAGCAATGAGACAATTTCAAATCAAATCGGAAGTGCAGTTTCAACAAATATTACACTGCATATATTCTTCTTAGTGGTTAATTGCTGTACAAGATGCGGACTTGTGATCCTATTTACAAACACCATTAGAACAAATCATTCTATTCATTAAGAGAATACAACTATATATCTATCACAACCACTTTGAATACACAGATACAAAATAGACATTCATAGGCATACCCCATTTTTCCTAAGTTCCGTTATTGAATATTATAGGTGTGTAAACTCAGCAAAATATTGTAAGAGTCCAGTAGCCCATAATAGCATCGGGTCTTCTGTTTAACTGGCAATGTCAGAAATTATTGACCTGAGTCCCCCACAGCTCAACTTAACAGCATGGCTTTATTTCCTATATTTCGTTTTCATACTTTTCTACTGGATGGTTAAGACCAAGGTAAAGCAGGACCTATGCAACAAGAGTTGTAGCTTTTTGGTCTGAGAAGGTCAGTGAAATGCCCTCAGGATTTATCCTGAGATCCTGTACCTCAGATTGTAGAACCTTTGTCAGTGCAGCCATGTGAATGAGTCAAGGCCATTGCTTGGCCAATGTGCTGTCTGTGAAAGCCTGAGAGAGTGTCTTCTCCCTATGTGACTCTCCTTAGGCACACTCTACGTCATCGATCTCTTTCCTCTTTGGCCCCATAATCTTCTTGATCAGAAAATTTGGGACACTACCGAGGTACATGACGTTACAGTACAGGGGGAAGGTCTGACTTGATAGGCGAGTCACGACCCCGAGCTGAGCTGACTGGGTGAGTTGGCTGCATAGTGCTGGCTTCCACTTGGTAGGGAAAGCAAGCTTGCAGTGAGTTTTCTGCGACTCCAATCCTAGCTGTTTCCTATCTGCAGTCCCTTTGATATGAGCTGTGGCTCCTGTAGTTGGACACTTTTGGACACTACTTCCTGTAGTTTGAACAAGAAGTAAAATCCTGTTTGGCAGCTGTTGGCAGCCCATCCTACTGTTGGCATCGCTTCGTCCATTGAGGCTTCCATTTAAGGCAACACAAGTCTGATTCCTATCATAAGGTTTCTAGCTTCCAAAGGGAAAACTGAATATTTCTACCTCACCAAACTCTGGAAAAGCCGGCTGCTCCTTTTGCTGTCCTGCTTCTTCACCACCATGTGGACAGTTCCGGCCGGTATTTCATTGTTAGTGCTTCCGGGATGAGTCAGGTATTGGTCTGAAATCTTCAAGGAATGAATAACAGACTTCCCCAACTGTCTCTTTGAAGAGTCTCTTACTTGGTCTTAGGGGGGAGATCACCAGCATCTTGTCCTTAATGGGCAGTAATCTTGTGATACTAAGAACTCTCTTCAAAGAAAAACCTGTTGTCTCTTGGCATTTTCCTGTCCTAATAAATTTTTCACTTCTTTTATATCACCAGGAGGAGAGTGA
Organism: Octodon degus; assembly: GCF_000260255.1. Taxonomy (NCBI): domain Eukaryota; kingdom Metazoa; phylum Chordata; class Mammalia; order Rodentia; family Octodontidae; genus Octodon; species Octodon degus. The sequence goes on along the minus strand of NW_004524710.1, from coordinate 2,595,476 downwards.
GGGGCCCCTGTTGGTTGAGCTCTGGAAAATCCTGCAGGAATGCTTTGCAATCTGTTGTCTTACTTTTGGGGAACTGGGAAAATACTGAACTAGGAGGAGTCCTTTTGAGAACCCTGCATCACCACAGCCTGGTTATTTGTTCTAACAGGTGGGTCTGTTAGGCAAGCTCCTTTCCGATACCTGGGCACTGCATGCTTCTGGGTTCCTTGGGCATGCTCAAGTTCCTTAGTAGAAATCTTAATTCTTAATCTCTACTAACCACAAATCAAAGTGTTTTCTGGTAAATGTTAGTCAAAACTAGCCTGGTTGAAGGAAGTCACATTAAAGTAAATGCCAAACCAGTGCTGTTAACCTTCCCATGATTATTTGCATGTTGAACAAATAAAATTCCTGAAGGGAAAGAAAATCTAACTTGAGAAATTCAACAGGGAATTTTTGGAAGATGAACTCTTGTTCTACCCTGTTGTGACCAGGCTGTCTTTGGCTGGGGACACAGCAGGGAATTCTTAAGAAGATTCAAGGCACTCTTCTTTCCTCTTTAGAGGGGTCTTCTACTGCCCCCTGTAGTCTGAAGGACTTCTTTCTTTGGTTGACACTAGGTTGTCACTGGTGTGACTCACAGACATTCCCTGTAAATTTATAACCAGGATGAGAGATGTAGAAAAATGATACACAGCTTGAAAGGCATGTGAAGTAACAAAACAAAACACCATTGTATACGTTATTCCTAAGCAACAACTAAGTCACTGGCATTTAGTCTCTTCTCAAAATGACCAGTAGGGGGCACTGCAGGGTGAGATTCCCAGCACTTCCTTGACCTCCTAACTATAAGAACTTATTTGGAGACAAAGTTTGGAATATAATACACCTATTTTAACTACGGTGGCTTTTTAGTCACAATTATACTTGTTAGGAGATTGATTATAAATGCAAGATCTCAGTTCTTTTGGTTTGATTAGCTAAATAAATTTTGAAGAATGTAGGATATATTCTGACTGGCTCTCACAGGGCTAGGAAGGGCTAAATTCCAGTGACTGTCCCTGGAAAAATGGTTCGAATGTGACCACTTTGTGACTCTGATGCATTTAAATAGGGCAGCGAAGGAAGACTCTGGCAGCCTTAGATTAAGGGACGTAGGGGAGCCAGCAACATGAAAGCCAAGTGTTTTATAATGACAGGAAGCCGCTATCTTCTGTGCGGACTGGGATATTTTATTGGATGTTAGGCAGTTGCACTTAAAGCCAGCAGCAAGTTTATTATAAAGTCATTTGAAGAAGGGGAAAACAGTTCTTTTTTCAAGGAATAGAAACTGAGATGCCCATGGAGAATAAAGAGCAAACAAATTATAGGTTTTAAAATATGGACACACAAGCAAAAGTCCAAGGCAGAATTTGAAGCGGAGGCCCTATTTCTTTTATTTATTTTTTGAGGGTTTTAAATTTAAAACAAAATTATTTTTCAACCAGGGAATACACTTATGTGATACATATCTAAGTGCTCAAAGAGGTTTGTGGTCAGTCTCTTGTACCTTTCTAGCTTGCAGCTTCCCCTCCTCATGACTTTCTAGAGACATCACACACACACATACACACACACACACACACACAGCCCTATGGGCTACATAGCATCTCAATTTTGTTTGTTTCTTTTTTAAATGTAGTATTCTTTATTTTTTTTAAAAATAATTTTATTGAGAAACAAACAGCAATGAGCAGTTTCAAAACCAATTACTGGCACAGTTTCAGTAATTAATACATTGCATATTGTTGTCTTAGTAGTTATTCATAGTACAAGATGCAAACATAATATCCTGTCCACAAACACTATTAGAACAAATCTCTCTATTCATTGAAATAAGAGAATCTTTCTTTTTTTTTTTTTCAGATAAGGTATCACTAAGTTTTATGGGCTGGACTCTATATGGAATTATAAATATATCCAACTACTCTGGGATCTGACTTTGTTTTTAATGTGACTATATCTTTGAGAAAGTGCTGTTTTACTTTTAAAACCTCTCTCTCTCTCTTTCTCTCTCTCTCTCTCTCTCTCTCTCTCTCTCTCTCTCTCTCTCTCTCTCTCTCTCTCTCTGCTGTAAGATATTCTATTATCCATGGATAGGCTTCAGGGAAATTTTCAACTTTTCCTTGCTGTAGGAATGGTTGAACATATTGTACAGAAGACCAGAGCTGTAAGTTTCCACAGTGGCAGTTCAGTATCAGGCTGCTTTCTGGGAGTTAGGAGGCAATGACAGAGTCCTGAGGAGGTCTGTGTGCACCCAGTGACCCAAGAGAGTGAAAGTCTATGAATCTATGACCTCAGCTCTAACCCAAGGTTAGTTGTGATGTTTACCAAGCTTTACTCAGCTCATAGTGTTTCAGTAGAGATTCTGAGGAACTTTATAACT
>NW_004524710.1:2558072-2588072 GCF_000260255.1 Octodon degus | reverse complement strand
AGCAGGTGCGTAGTCTGCTGACCTATTTCACCGGCCCTCTGATCTTTTTTCATAATTGAATTAAAGTGCATTTTTGGCAAGAATGTCATAGACACAATGCAACTGCCTTCTTAGTACATGCAGAAAGTATCTGATGTCACTTACTGATTACTGATGTCATTACAGAGAACTGATTCTGCTAACTTTACTCACATGGTGAAGGTAGAATCTGCCATGCCTCTTCACTATAAAATTACTACTTTGTAAGAATCTTGTGATAAGATAGTTGGAATCTATGTAAATATACCTTTCATTCTTCATTTCTCTAACTTTAGCGTGAGTCTTTACAGGATTTATCAGGGTATTAACTGTGTTTCCAATTTACAATATTCTTGATGTATAATGGGTTTACCAGAACATAACCACATTATAAGTTGAGGAGCATCTGTGTATTTGTTCATCCACTTCTATAGCTAAATGGTGGCTTCCTGAGCCCCCATATACAGACACTGTGTTAAGGGCCAGCTATTAAAGAGCAAATACATGTGGTTAAGCACGACACCCAGCTCAGTGTGATGAAGGCTGTGATGGACAGGAGCCTTGGTCTAGTAAGTCATGGTCTAGTAAGTCATGTATACATAGATTTTGTCATGCAAAGGAGTTTGGATTTTATCCCATTGGTGTTTGATAGCCTATGAAGAGGATTGAGATGGTGTGAGGGGTCACGACTGAGCATTATATTGCAACTATTACTCAGGTGTATTTGAATGGGTAGGCAGGAAGGCAGGATGATCAGGAGAGAGCTTGAGTGCTCAGTGCTGAGATTACATTGGGCATGAAAATGAGGGGCTGAACTTGTGGTCTGGATCTAGAACTTGGAGAAGGCACCTGTCCCAGTTACTTTTGTCAGGCAAAATACCTGACACCCAAAGTTAAGGGCGGAAAGGTTTGTTTAGTTCAAGGTTAGTGGAGGTTTCAGTCCATACTCAGCTGGCTCCAAGGCAGAGGAGCTCATAGGGGCAGATGTAGCACTCACACTCATAATCCCAGCATTGGATCATGAATTAATCACAAACTCTAGAAGCTACCTGATGATTGTATGAGGCTTTGGAGGAACACCTAGACACAAACCATAATAGTACCTCCACTGGAGATAAAGCTGTAGGATTATGTAGTTGGTGTTTGAAGACACAAGGTAAATGAACTAATCTGAGTTTGTGGGAGAACAAGAGAAAAGTCAAGGACAGGTCTTTAGCATTAGGTGCTGGGAGAGGAAGAAGAAGCAAAAGAGGAAAGGCCAGAGAACAAAAAGACCAGGGCTGAGAGATTTAGGGACCTCCAGGAGGAGGAAGCTTGAGGAAATGCAGTTCATTGCTGGCTCAGGTGGGTCAGCTGTGCACAGGTGTTAGAGGATCACATAAGGTACAGCCCAAGCAAAAGTATGATAATTGGGTTTTGCTTCAGGTGGAAACTTTACTGAATTAGTGTAGTGAAACTTGGGGTGAGTCTAGAATAGATTGAAAATGTCCCCATTTTGAGAAAACTTCCCTGACTAGTTGCACACCTTCTGTTTACTGAATTCACAAGAAGGCATGGAGTGGCATCCTCTCTGAGCAGGAAATCCCCTTTGAGGTCATTTCAGGCAGATCTCACTGAACTGGGGAGGAAATTAAGGATGGAAGAATCATTATTCACCTGACATCAAGTGGCAGATTCAAGACCTTAATTCAGGGCTTTCCATCCATATTAATTCTTATGCAATTAGTTTATAGCATAAGCTTAATTCTAATTTTCTATTTGCTCATACATTACTTATTTACTCATTGGTTGTTTTGTATTCAAGTAGTTTGTAGTTTTTATTGTTTTTCAAGGAACTGAACTCCTACTATGTTGCTCTCTTTCTCTGCTACCTTTTTATTTTACAGGCTGTTTTGAAGAATAATCTAGCATGGATAAAATTCTGCAGAAAAAAATTCGTAGCAGTTGTTCACTCTGTGTCATTGAGCGGCCTGCAGGCATTTAGATATGATAGATTCTGTGAGAGTATGACAGCGTGCTGGAGTCTGCTATATTTTTCCTGAGCTTTAGTATTAATCAAAGAGCTCCAAACACCACGTAGTCTTGACATTGGAAGTTCTTTGCAGATGCAGGTGCTGGCTCAGTGTGCAGCTCAGAGGAAAAGCCTTTAGCTCTACCTGTGGGCACGTGCTCCTCTGGATTCACTTTTGGTGAATTAGGTGCATAGATCCTGGAGGAACAACAGCTATTTGAAATATTGATTGTAGTGAAGGTTTAAAATGTGTCCACCAGCCAACCTCCCTTTGCCCTTCCTAGAAATAGCCTGGTTTTCTTTTGAGACAAAGCCACAAGCACATGGCCAGCGCTGGCCAACTGTATTAGTCTGCACTGGGAGCCATGACAAAATACCACAGAGTATGTCTTGAACAACAGAAATTTGTTTTTCACAGTTTTGGAGGCTGGGAAGTCAAAGATTAAGGCTCTAGAGGAGATTGCTTTTGGGTATGGGCTCTCTTCCCAGCTTTTGGATGCAACTTTGGTCTCATATAGCCAAAGGAAACTTCTGTGCCTGTAGAAGAGGTAGAGGGAAAGGACAGAGCTTTCTTTTGTTTCTTCTTCTAAGGACACAAGACCTATCTGAAGGAGCCCTCTTGTAACCCTGCTCATTCTAATTACTTCTTTAACAAATATAGCCACACTGGAGTCTAGGGTTGCAAATATGAAGTTTTTGGGTGGGCGAGCACAGAGGAACTTTTAGTTCATAACATTAGCCAGAGTCAGTTTATCTTGCTTGAGAATTTGGAACTCTAGCTGATACAACTCACTGTAGCTCTATTTGGTCAAAAGAGTACTCTATTTAACAAAAAGTGGGGCTCTTTGATGGACACTAAGTCTCCCCTTCTCATCCTTTCATCTTTGTTTGCTTCCATGGCATTTCTTGAGCCACCCTGTCAGGCAGGCAGGTGACTGGAGACTCTCTGATGTCATTCTCCACACTGGTGTCAGATGCCAAGCTTGGGGCTGGCTGGGTGGAAAAATGACCAGCTTGGCTCTTACAGTTCTGGCTCCATGTTGCAAGGAGTTGGCAGTTCTCTTCCTGCCTTTTCCTTTTTATTGCTTATTCCACAGGCTGAGGCGCATGCACAGCTGGTTGGCAGTTCTGCTTTAAGGGCTCTGATGCTCACCATCTGAAAAGCCCTTAACCTGCCTGTTGCTCCAGACATGAGGACAATGACAAATTATGTTAAGCCAGGTTCTTCTCCTAGGGAATCTCTGGGATAGAGGTCTACAAGTGTGGGGATTGTTAGAGGAAAATCTGCGTGAAACTGTTCCCAGGAAAAGACTGTTTTCAAATAAGCAGCACTGAATGCCACATGCTATACTTAAATGCGAAGAGACAGTAACCAGCCTGTAGAAAGGCACTTATAAATATGGCTCTGAAAAACTTTTGGTTCATATTTATTTCATTTTTTTGTCCTGCCCTAGTATTTCCCTCTGCACCTGGAAATCACTCAGTATGAAGTAAACCACAGCACTTTCCAGAACTGTTTTGTGTTGTTTCAAGTGCAGATGTCTGGGAAACAGTAAACTCTTGTTTTGAAGCTTTTAAAAATTGAGCTTTTGATTCCATGCAATTGAAAATCGTTCCTGTTTATGCTTCTTATTGGTGATAGTTTAACTAGCTGGATTTTGTTTTCTCTGGATTATAGTTCTTTTATGGTTTTCCTTTAGGAGTTTACCAGTCCCTGGAGCTCACTGGTAGCAGTATCCAGAGAAATGAATTTCTTTTATGTCCACAGAAAAAGTGGCTAGTTGCCATTAAAGGATAAATCTAGTGCTTTCTTCCCAGGGGCTCATGGATTAGTAAAATTTAAACAATATTAATACTTTTTTTTTTTTCAATTTTGGGTATATACTTCGGAAAGTATAAAATTAAGTCGAGATAGCCTCTTATTTCTGGCATTGGCTATGGTATAATTATCATAATAATTTTTGCCCTTGTAATTAATCAAAAGGAACATTTTCTTTACTCTTGAGTGGGTTAGGCAAGTATGAGTAATAGTTACCAAAGTGTGCTTCATTTATTACAATGTCTGAATCTTTCTTTTCGAGTTGGTCTAGCAGGTAGTTGTTTCTATCCTGCGGCATTTCACTAGTCCTTCCCACATCTCCCAATTAAATTTGGCCAAGCAGTGATGGACAATTCACCGCACATAGACTCCTGAGCCCTGGACTGAGGGTTAACAGGACAAGATGATAATGGAAGTATTGTGAGACACATGACACAAGTTTGTATTTAGTTTAGATTATATATGGTACGAATTATAATCAAAATGGGACTGTGTAAGTTTTATGAGGGCACCTTAGGAGATAGTACTCTGGCTGGAAGCAAGGGCCTTTTTTGGCTGGAGCAAGAGATGAAGTTTGATTCTTAGGCATGGGATCATGAAGCACATGAATGATATGACTGGGAAGCACAATACCTGTGTGATAGTCATCCATGTTGTTGTTTGTGTTCATAGTATTTCATCATTGCCTTGTCATATTTTAGTGTTCATGATTGTTTTGGTTGTTTCTAGTACTGAGCTACTACAATAAAGCTGGGAGTCACATTCTTATACAAGTCCTTTATTATTCAAAGCCACTCATTTTTTTGCTGGAGATCTACCCAACAGCAGAAATGCTGGGTCATCATCATATATGAGTTTGGCTTTAGTAGGCACTATCAAAAAGTGTTTTCCTAAGGTGGTTGTGCCTATCTATCTTCTTACCAGCAATATTAGGAAGCTTCATTATGTTTAACTTTCATATCTTGTCTCCTGGACATGGCTTGGACAGGGAAGCTGTAATAAGGGACATGTCATTATTGGTTATTAGGCCTATGCAGAGATTGTTTGCCATAGGGTGTGACAGACACAAAGCAACTTTATAACTGGAAGCTCACCAAATATCAGGTTGAACAACCTATAAATGATGCTACAATAAGCTGGAGGAAAACTAAGTTCATCCAGATCCTGACAAAGGGAACAGTACAACTCAAACCTTTCATGTACTGGTTGAAAGTGTTATCCATTTTTTTCATACCATTGAATATCAGCATGTTATTCAAAGTACCCTTTGTAGTCTACTGAACTAAAAAAAAAAAAAAAACTGTTTAAAGGATAGTCTTGCACAGAGATCTTTTTATTTGGGAATAATGAAATGGCTTATCATCTTAGATGATTTAGCCATCTTTCTAGGCAACAGCTACAGCTCTGTTTTAAATTTGAGGGTTCAGACAAAGGCCTGAGAGCTTTCTTCAGCTAGTTGTTCACTGTGGAGGTGATATTTCCCTCTTGGAAGAAATTGTCCCGGTTATGATGTGTAATTTTATGTGTGAACTTGATTGGGTTAAGGATATCCAGCTAGCTGCTAAAACATTTCTGAGTGTGTTGTGAAGGAGTTTCTAGAAGAGTTTAATGCTTGAAATGTGCATAAGGTAAGAAGATCTTTACCAGTATAGGTAAGCATCATTTATTCCACCCAGAAAAGGTAGAGGGGCAAATTAGCTCCCTCTTCTGGAGCTGGGAATCTGTCTTCTCTTGCTCTCTGATATCAGGGTTTCTGGTTCTCAGGCCTTTGGACTCAGATAGAAGTACACTATTGGCTTCGCTGGTTCTCCATCTTTCAGGTGTTGTATCATGGGACCTTTTAGTCTCTGTAATTGTCTGAGCCAAATCTGAGCCAATTCTCCTGATTAATCCTCTCTTTTCTCTACCTATGTGTACTTTATTGCCTCTGTTTCCCGAGAGAATCCCAACTGATGCAACCATACAGTAAAACATACATGATGCGCTTTTAAATATCACTTTAGACACACCTTTGCTGTGTGAGCCTGATCAATGCTCACCGCTTTGGTACTGTTCGCTCATTTGTAGCCCTGACAATGACAATATCTACCCTGCGTGGGTTGTGAGGATCATATTTGTAGAACCAAAGGGTGAGTCTAGAGGTGACATTTAGATGGGATATAAGAAAGTCTAAGCATTTCTTCTTCTTCTTCTTCTTCTTTTTTTTTTTTTCGGAACCGGGGATTGAACTCAGGCCCTTGCGCTTGCTAGGGAAGCGCTTATTCTACTGAGCCATCTCCCCAGCCCCTTAAGCATTTCTTTCTGATTTGTTTCTTGCTTTGCTTTTTCTTTTGAGACAGGATCTTTTAAAAAATATTTTTATTGAGAATGAAATAGCAATGAGACAGTTTCACAACTGATTATTAGCATATTTTCAATAATTAGTACATTGCATATTGTTGTCTCAGTGGTTAGTCATTGTATAAGATGCAGACCTGATATCCTGTCTCAAACACTATTAGAACAAACCTCTCTATTCACTGAGTTAAGAGAATGGAGCTGTATATCTATCCTAACTATTATGAGTATACAAATACAAAATGGTCGTTCATTTGTATCTTCCTTTTTTGGTTAGTTTTGTCAGAGAAGGTCATTCCATTGTCATTTAAATACTGTAGATACATGAATTCAGCAAAATATCCCAATATAGTCCAATAGTCCATAATAGTAGTGGGTTTTCCATAAGACTGTCAATGTTCAAAGTTGTTGACTTGGAGACAGGGTTTCGCTGTGCAGTTTGGGCTGGCCTTGTAGCACCCAGGCTGGTCTCAACTCACGGTGATCTGATCCTCCTGTCTCAACCTCCCAATTGCTGGGATTACAGGTGTGTGCCACCATGCCCGGTTCTAGGGTCAGCATGGCACACCCAGGTTGAACTTGGGAACTTGAGCTTGCCAGGTAGGTGCTTATGCCTTTGAGCTATCTCCCCAGCCCCCTGATTTCTCGGGTGGCAATGTGATGGTGGTAATCTTGGCTCCAGAGTATGACATAGCTAGGAACCCAGAACGTGGCTCCACCAGAAACAGGCTGTTTGACTTAGACAAATGACTTGACCTTACCTAGCTCAGAGTCTTCATTTGTAAGATGTTAAAGATCATCTCATTCACATTATGAGTTATAGTAAGGATTAAGTGAGATAAAATACGTAAAGCAAACTATTTAGAAGGCCTGCTTGACAGTAGCTGCATGCATTTGCTTCCTTCCCATAAGATGTTTCCCACAGCACAATTTTTTCCAATATTGTAAATTTCCTAAAATCTTAGCACAAAATGTTCAAGTTGCAAAGTACCTCATGATAGAAAGGGCTTGCAATTACTTATGTATTTAAATAGAAAATGCAAATCCTAAATTTTTTTGGCAGAAATCTTCATTTATAATTTAGTGGAAGGATGGGACTATTTACATGAACATTTCAGTTTCATGGGTGATTATGTAGCAGCTAATGTATTACCTCTAACTTTTCATTTTGTATTTGTCACATACACTTAGCCCTCTCCCTCCAAAAAGGAGAAAAAAAGGCAATCCCAGAACTCTTGCCAGTGAATCCAATTTCCATGATGGTTGAGTGGAAATTCAGGATTCGAGAGAGCAGCCTGTTTCTAGAAAAACATGTTCAGGTCAGTGGTTTTCACTGTGGTGGCGTTTTTGGCAATTTGTGGGGTAATTATTATGAAGCATGAGTGTGTGACAGGCAGAGCTCAAGGACACAAGGTGCTTTCCGGCATGTGGCGTTGCTGCAAACGGCAAGCTCACCTCATTTCACAGCCACTTCTTCAAAGTCTTGATCTTCCAGGAAAGGTTCTCCATCTTCTTTGTTGCCTCCAGACCTGAAGTTGCTGGAGGTTGTGTGTACAATAGTAAATTTCAGGGCATACCAACACTGTTCTTCCAATTTCCTATTCTTGGACAAAGTGGCTTCTGATACACTTTTCTCAAATGCAAACATTTAGTAGAAATGAATACATGCAAGCAGACTATTCATTGTGTCTTCTTCTGTTAGTCTTGCTCAGTATTTATGCATTGAAATACAATGTATTTTACTATATATCACTTTACTTTTATGTATTCATGATATTATAGCTAGGATAGCATATCCTTTTCCTTAAACTATACATATATATAAAATTATTGTATAAATTATGTGATCATCTATTCCATTTGATAATTATATTTACAGAACAAGGATGATGAGGTTGATTGGATTGGATCCTTTCTGTATAAGTCCACTGGTAAGTGTTTTACTTGGGTTTTCCAGTTATGAATTCTGCACAACATTTTTCCATTCCAGAGAAGCAACACTAATATTAAGAACTTTGAGAGGGAGAAATAGGTGTGTGCAGATGCCTTTCAGTTCCCCTGGTGTGTTCTCCTATTGTGTACATTTGACTTGTGCAGGTACCAAAACATTTTTGTTTGGAGAGGCTATTAGGATTGAATCGTGTCTCCCTAAAACTCAGGTGTTGAACCTCTAATAGTCAGTGTGACTGTATTTGGAGAAAGTGTCTTTAAGAAAGTATTTAAGATTGAGGTTGTTAAGGAAGGACTGGTGCCCTTATGAGAAGACGAGGACACCAGGGACACATCTACTCAGAGGGAAGGCCATATGATGACGTTGTAAGAAGTAGGCAATATGTAAGTTAAGCATAGAAGAAACTGAAGTCACCTTGCTTCCCCTGCAGAATTGTGAGGAAAACAAATTTCTGATTTATTTATTTATTTATTTATTTAGTTATTGCAGAACCGGGGATTGAACTCAGACCCTTGCGCTTGCCAGGCAAGCACTTATTCTACTGAGCCATCTCCCGGGCCCCCCTGTTGTTTTAATTATGCACTCTGTGGTATTTTGTTCTGCCAGCCCTAAAATACTAACACAAAGATAGAGGTACCTAATATCCAGAGACTGACCCCCAACCCCTACCATGTCTTAGTTACCCTTTGTGATTGTCCTAAACCACAAACCTAGTTTCTCTGTGGAGACATTTTTACTCTCATCCTGATCTTTTACTCTTCCTTGCTTAGAATTTTCATACAGCTTGCTGGTGGATTTGAAACACCCCCTCCATCTCTCCATTTCTACTCCTTTTCTTCATTGTTCTTAATGAAATCCTCCAACCTACCCACTGAATTAACACAGGAAGACATATGAGGCTTATGAATAGAAGTCAGATAAATAGGACCTTGTCTTTCCAACATGGCAGGGGATCATCCAGACAGGTCTATTCCACCAGAGCTAATCTTTCCGAACAGGGATGGTCCTCTGGTGTCAGTTTGCTGTATAGACAGAGCCAGTTAAAGATATGGGTAGCAACAGTTTGGAGCATGAATAGATGACTCTCCTTTCAAAGGGTTACAGTTCTTTCAATACTCTGATTATTTGTATTGTATGGAGTTGGGTGGAAATGAAAAGCAACTCCATGGTCCTCAATACATTTATTTGTTTAATCTCTCTGAATGTAGTGACTCTTTGGCCACTTTAGGGTGCCTAGTCTGCCTGGCCCTCTTGCAGGCCTCAGATTCCATCTTGCTTAGCCTTCTCTCCATAGAAAACAGGCTGGCTAAGAATCTTAAGACTTAGATATAGCTTAGGTTTTCTTAATTACTTTTCTGGCTTGATCATTCATAAATTTTTCTGAATCTTTTAGGGCCTAATTTATATTTTTCTTTCCTACTTTCTTGTAATGAGCATCACAAATCTAATCTAATCTTTACTTTGTAAAATAGTACATCCTCTTATGTTTCTTCAAGTTGTAAAGGGTGGCCTTTAATTCTTGCATTTCAGACTTTGTTGAACACATTTACAACAATGTAAGTTCAGTCCTAACCAACAGCTGCATGACTTAGCAGGAGCTGTCCATTTCTGGCTTAGTCATTTTCTCCTCTTTGGGACACAACACCAGAAGTCACATATTAAACATGACTGATGCTCTTGTTCTGTGAAGGATTCATTCTATAGCTGGCCAGCTCCAAGGGAGGAAGGGGCTGATAGAAGGGTGTGGTAGAAGAAGGCTGCTCATGTCCTGGTGGCCAGGAAGCAAGATGGAGAAGGGAGGAGCTGGACAGGGAGATGCAGTCTTTCAGGTCATAGGCCCCTCCATCCAGCTGTTCCCATCATGCCTCACCTCCTCCCATCAAACCCCACCTCCTCCCATCATGCCTTACTCCCTAATAAAAAGTCAGCTATGAAAGCTTCAGTGTATTAACCCACAGATGAGGTTAGTGCCTTCATGATCCAAGCATCTTCCAGATGCCCATCTCTGAATACAGGAGAATTTTAGGGGACATTCTAGGTCTACTCCATAACAAGAACTTATGTATCTTAAGTTCAAGGTTTATATATCTTGATCATGGCCTTTTTGCACTATTTTTTCATGAGCATAAATCTCCATGTATAATACTTATCTTTTACTGCTTTCCTCACCACTTTTCAGAATATGTCCTCATTCCCTTAAATGATCTTTAGTGTCTGATGATCAGAATTTTATTCAGTAGGACACTTGGGCAAAAGGAAACAAAGTGAAAACAGAAGTCTTTGATCAACGTCACAATTTAGATACTACATATAATTGAGATCACATAGTATTTTTCTTTCTGTATCAGACTTATTTCACTCAGGGTAATGTTCTCCAGATTCACCCATGCTGTTGTAGATGGTAGGAACTCCTTCCTATGTAGGGCTGAATAATATAATATTACATTTCATATATATATATATATCATACAGTTTTACTTATCTATAAATACATATATGAGCTGTAGACTTCATATATTTTTATATACACAATATATTATGTTTGTACCATGATTTTTTTCTTTCTATTTCTTTTTTTTCAGTACTGGGGATCACACTGTGGACCTTGTGCTTGCCAGGCAGGTGCTTATGTTGCTGAACTATCTCCTTGGCTGTACCAAATTCTTTAAATCTTTTTATACAGATTCTTAGGTTGTTTTCATATCTTGGCTATTGTAAATAATGCTGCAGTGGTTGTGGGGCACAAATATAATTTTATCTTCTTTAGGCATAAGCCAGATGTGGAGTTGCTGGTTTATTTTGAATTTATTTGAAGTTGTTTCCCATCATGGTTATGACAATTTCTGCCCCAATCAACAATGTACAGTGAATTCGTTTTGAATGTTAACTAGAATACATCCATGGATTTATGTTTCTCAATTATATAATTAATCAGGTGTCGAGAAATTGTATTGTGTTATTTTTTTCCTGCATAATCTTCCTTTGTTTGATTTGGCAGCTTCTCATTATAATTATATCATTACAGATTTTCTTCCATTTTGTCCTATTTGCTGTCATTACTATAAGTTACTATTTCTTCAAGTATGGTCCTTACTTAGATCACCTGTATTGCCTTAAAAAACTTACTGAAATGTAGATTATGGGGCCTCACCCCAAAGCCCCTGAAGTAGCCTTCTGAGGTAAGGTTTAGGAACTTGCATTTCAAACATGCTTCATTGATGATTTTTATGTTCCTTATTTTATCAGTTCCTTCCTTCCTATTTATCTCCTTCTCCTCATCCTGTCCACAGAATAACATTTAGAAATCACTGGTCTACTATATTTCAATCACTTAATGGACATCATATCTTTAATCCTTAAAATGATTATAAATCACAATTTATATTTGATAGTGAAGAGGGTGGGGGCTCAAAGACTGTAGGTGACTTAACCAGGGCCACGTAGTTAGTAAGCTGTAAATTACAGTGCTGCAAGTAGAAGCCAGGTTGTCAAATACACAAATAACCCCAGCTGGCAAAGTGAAAATCTTTAGCCTTTCTATCAGGATTGATTTTAGTGCTTTACTGAGTCAAGCATCCAAGTCTACTGTAAGAATGTCTTCGGTAGCTGGGTGTAGACATAGGTTAAGCCCTGAGATATGTGTTTGGCAATGAAATTTAGGCTTCATCCCATTTATGTGATAAGCACCATCTCACTGGGAGCCTTAAGTGATGAATAAGTGATGAGTTTGCTACACCTGGGGCAGCTGGGGATGATCAGTTTAAAGCAGCATGCAGTATAGTTCAGGCAGACAGTCTCATCATTGTTTGGGTTTGGACTGAACTTGAACTATTGGGGATCTAAGTTCATTTTCTGTTGGCAAAACATGTCTAAGTGAAAGTCTTTAAAAGGCCTATAAAAACTTAAAAGGCCCTTGGACATCAAATGGCTCTTACAAATTAATCAGAAACATACGGATTAAATTACATCATAAAATACATGTAGGTTTAAAATTATGGGAAAAAGCTCAGGGCAAAATGTCTTTCAGGTTTGTCCAAACCCAACTTGGCAAACCTTGGGAATACTTTACCAATAGCAAGATGGCACTGAGTGCATATATGGCATGCTCAGGTAAGAGGACAACGGAACCCCTTCTCCTGCCATGGGTGGCAGAGCAGGGGGCTGGCTTACATGGAAATGTGGAAGGCAGCTTAGCAGATTTCCATGATGCTGGGTGGTGGGTGGGGGTGGCAGGAGAAGAAGGGAAAGGAGAAGGAGAGTTTGGAGACCAGGAGATGGGCTTGCACTCTTCCCAGAGAAGCTGAGTGCATTTTCTTTTCCACAGGCACTGGCCCATTCCTACCTTTGCAGTACTCTATGGCCAACTTTGTGAAATAGGAGAGCTGGTGGCCAGAAGAGCTGTATTTTACTTTGAGCCCTGACAAATCCTGACTGGTTGATATTGGTCCACTCATCTCTACCATTAGAAAAAAAAAAGTGCATTCCGTGATCTATGCGCCTCCTAATCCTAGGTTTCCAACCCATCACATGGCGTTAGTACAACCCTGCAAGTGGTGCTGGAAAGTGATGTTGGAGAGACTCAGGTGAGATGGTGATTGACCCACTTAGCACCATGCCTCAGACCTCTGAAGTCAACAGTGACTATCACTCAGATTCTTTGATGTGACCCTACTGTTGTGGTATTTCTTTTTTTTTTTTTCTTTTTGATACAGGGTGTTGCTACACAGTTTGGACTCATTGTGATCGTCCTGTCTCAGCCTCCTTAGTGCTGAGATTACAGGCATGCACCACCATGCCCGGTTTCAGGTCCTCATGGAGGGCCCAGAGTTCCAGGGCCAGCATGGCAAGTGATACCAGGAATGAAACCGGGTCCTTGCATTTGCCAGGCAGGCGCTTATGCCACTGAGCTGTGTCCCCAGCCCAAGTTATGGTGTTTCTAAAGGGAAGCAAAACAGAACTTAAAACAAAACTATTTGCCACCCAGATTGTACCGAGAGAGAGAGTAGAGAAGGAGATGAGGAAAGGAAGTTTTCCTTGCATTCAGGTAGAAGATAAATTTCAGAATTGAATTTGAGACTAATGATGGGAATAAATGTCCTTTACATGGAGGGGAGAATCTGCTATATTAAATTATTCTTTGGATACAGGCAACGTTTTTGGTTTATTCATCCATTCATTCATTCATCCATTTGTTCATTCACTCATTCATTCATTCAACGGATGGAAGGCAGGGCCTACACACTGATATATATCCCCTGATTTTGAGAGACCATTGTCCTAAATTGCCCAGGTGGGACCTGGACTTGCCACCCTTCCCTGAGATTATAGGCGTGAACCATCACACCCTACTCTTAAGTATGCGTCACAGAACAGAGATAGTTATTTAATCTAAACTTTTGTTTGGAAATAAACTTTTTTTTGAACAACCTTCCATATTTTTTGTATAAAAGCTTGTCTCAAATACTTTGAGGCTTATAAGTATAAAAAGTAGTATTGGAGCTGAACATGGTGGTACATGCCTGGAATCTCAGCACTCTAGAAGGCTGAGGCAAGAGGACTGCAGTTTGAGCCCAGATTAGTGATTTATTGCGATTCTTTCTTAAAATAAAAACCAATAAGGGGCTAGGATGTAGCTTAGTGCAAAGGCACTAGATTCAGTCCTTAGTACCAGGGAATGAGTGGATGCTGGAAATGGATAATTGTTTTGTGAAACTGTCAATCTGTTTTTTTTTTTAAATTTTTTTTTTAACATTTATTTATTTATTGTGTGTGTGTGGCCAGCTCAGCCCTCCAGGGGGCGGGGCTGGCTGGCATGTGGTGCTGGGGGGTCGAACCGTGGTCCCTGTGCTTTGCCAAGCTTGTTCCATGTAGGTGCTTTAGACCACTGAGCCATCTCGGAAATGGATAATTGTTTTGTGAAACTGTCAGTCTGTTTTGATCATTTCTTCCATCTTTCCTGACACAAGCTCCCACTTGGGCTGCCTGTCTACCTCAAGGGCAGAACATTCTATAAGGACAACTTAAAGCTGAGTAAGTCTGGTAAGAGCTTTGAAATCGGTCTACCTTCCATTACCCAACTCTCTACCATCCTTGAACATTCAAAGCTCAGGGGGACCAAATACTTGGCTAAATTTGTCCATTTGTGAACCACTTCCTAAAATATTTTCTTGCTTTTAAAAATGTTGTGGGTGCGCTCGTTTGAATACTGCAAAGGGGATTAAACAAAGTGCATGGACCCAACCATAAGAATTGTGCATTCTGTTAATTAGATGTTTTTAAAAAAGCATCTAAGTATGTGTTATATTAATAATTTATGTCTTTAGCTTTTTTATATTCATTTTTGTGTTCAAACTAATGACCTTGAGCACCATGTATCAAATAAAACACATGTGTCATTCTTTAGAAACTGAGTGGGAATCTCTTGTGTTATTGGTTACACAGCCATTTGTTCATTTGTGTGACTGTGTTCATATTTTATTTAATTACAGATTCTAAATGAAAGAAAGAGGGCTAAAAGGCAATATCTTAATATGACCATGGGAATTCAATTTATTTTATTGTTCCTAAATTTATAGTTAGCTGTAGTTTTGCTCATACATTGTAGTGTTACACATTTTGATGTATAACTGCAATGGAAGAAAGTTATCCACTGCTGAGAACCTCTTGTTAAAACTGGATTGCATAAGCTCAGAGCAGATTGTTACATAGTAAGACAATTTACAGTTATCGTGATAACAGAGGCTGTTTTCTGGGAAGAAAAGATAGCAATATCTTTAAAACTGCACCTGCAAGGAGGCTATAATTTCTGTGTGGCTGTCACAGACAATGTGAATCATGGATTATTACCATTTTTAAGGGCTCCATGCATTTCCCATTATTTATTATAGCTCCTATAGGACTTAGCCTAGTATACTCACATGGATTGAGATAGATATATATTCAGACACACAGATGTGTATATAGTTATATACTTATACACATATATTATGTGCACACACATTATACTTGTAATTTATGGCAAAGAAAATAAATAAGCTCAGTGGTTAAAACCTTGCAAAACACCCAAATGTAGACAAAAGGATCCTTTATATTTGCCTGTTACACTCGGAATTAAATCCCTAGAAAGACTCTCGAAGCTGCTGCCTAGGTTTTCAAGGAGAAATCTCAGTCTCCTTAATGAACCATAGCCAAAGGCCGCCGTCCCCCCAGCACACAAGCACTCAGTGGCCCCATTCGTCATTTGCTCTGGGCTCTGCTGAGCTGCATCCAGCCTCAAGTGCCTATGCGGCTGATTGCAGCAAGCCCACACGAGGCTCTTTTTTCGCACTTTGCTGTTGTCACCATAAGCTGTGTGCAAGCTCCACTCTCTCAGTGCCAGGTGGTTCCCTGCTGCAGATGAATCACTTTTGTGAAATGCCTGCAGACACTCAGGGCTGGCCTTGGGCAAACGCTAAAGTATATGTGAAGTGTGATTTTGGTCTCCTTTTTCTTTTTCTGATAACAATTGTGATCATTCTCAGACATCCCCAGTCCACAGCAACTGTGATCATCCTTAGATGTCTCTAATCCAGCAGTCTTCTTCCGCTGGTTACACATTGCCACACTAATGCCGAGTAGTAAAATGCCACACAACCTCCAAGGCATAGCTGGCATTCATTGCTCTCTTTGATTAGTTGGGGATTGGCTGGAGGCTAATTTTGGCTTGGGATTCTCATCTTGTGGGGAAGTTGGCTGGTGGTACCTGAGGTGGCCTTAGCTGGGGCAACTCGGCTTGTGTCGAGTATCTCCTGTTAGGGAAGCCAGGCATCCTTACACTGTCGGCAGAGGTGCAGAGCGGAGGGTGAGCTTGGCTGTGAGGCACTTTTCCAGTTTTCTTGAATCACATTGGCCAGTCTCATTGTCTGAAGTAAATCATGTGGATGAGCCCAGAGTCAGAATGGGGTACATCGAGAAATTACCTGGTAAAGGGTTGTGATGCAGAAAAGGGTGAAGGATATATGCTTTTGACATATAACATGTTCTTCTCCCTATACAACTACTTAGGAAAGGAGTCAAGCAATGTCAACAGTGAGCTGCAATGATGGTTCTGTGCAGAGCTAACATGTCGCCACCATTATGGCTATTGTTTTTTTTTTTTTTTTTTGAGACAGGGTCTTGCTATGTAGTTCAGGTTGAGCTGGACTCATTATGTAGCTCAAGGTGACCTCAAACTTTCAGCAATCCTCCTCTCTCAGCCTCCTGAGTTCTGGAATTACAGGCACATACCACCCGAATGCTATGTACTTTTATAAATGTGGCAAAAATACAGAAGGAAGGGAAGGATGTTCTGTGGTGGACTGCAGATGGCCACACATTCGTTGCATTCCTCCCACTGAGCAGTGTGGTCTATTTGTCTATCCCCTTGGCTCTGAGTTGGGTCAGTGACTATGTGATGACAGAATGTAGTGGAATGTAGGTTGCCTTTGCCTGCTTGAGGCCAACCTTTCAATGAATTACCCTCTTCTCTGGCCTCCTCCCTGGAGTGTTCACTCTTGAGATGCTTCTTGTCAGAACACAGTTACCTGGAGTTGGAAAATCCAAGCCAACTGGAGAAGTCACCTGTGGATTCTCTGAAAAGTGACCTGAACTGCCGGCCATGTGACAATGATGGTTCTGTTCACTTGGGAATGAGATGACCACAGCCCCAGCCAGCATCATGTGTATGGGAAGATATGCCTGGCTCAGCCAGAACTGGAGAGATAAAACAAGACAATTGGTTAAGCCATTGGTAATTGGGGTGGTGTGCTATGCAGCTGTGGATAATGGAGACAGGTTCCAAGAGTAGCACCGTAGGCATTATATCAGAGAGAAAGTGGTATTTTTTAATCTGTGGATTTTTCTAGGGCTTTTGAAAAAGACAGTGACCTACTTGGCCTGAATTTAGAACCAGCTTGGTAGTAGTTTCCTGAAAGGGCAAATGTGGTTAATCAAAGGAGCTGACTTGCAAGTCTACCATCCAACAGACTTTGGAAGGGTCTGAGCTGGTGTTGGGTGTCCACATGCGAACCTTGGGTCACAGCTCTTTTTTCAGTCCAGGAGAGAACCCCAGAGAACTTCACAGGGCAGGAAGAGAAGGAAGAGCAGGAAGAGGGAATAGCTTCCTGAGGCAGGCATTGCTCTTTCAAGTGTGAAATACATGCATACATATATTATTATTATTATTTTAAAATACCAGTCTCTCTCTGTGATGTTACACTTAAGTTCGAAAGTGATTGTTGCTGTGGCTAGCACAACATACTGTGTCTTCCTTCCCAAGACAACTTCTCCATACGAATTGCCACCCACTCTTTTACTTTCCACCTTGCAGTTGCAAGCTGACTGCACCATCATTGAGCTAGATGATTCTCTCATCAAGTTCAAATTCTTATTGGTATTCTTTAAACAGATAAACTGAGACAGGGCTAGGAGGTAGAGACAGTGAGCCTGGCTCCATAAATACAGATGTAGGGTCAGAATTAGAACCTGCTATGAAGAAATTGTGTGATATTTATGAGTCTCTTCAGGTTCTGTAGGTCTCTGTTTCCTCATCTATAAAGTGAGGATAGATTAGAGAAGACAGTCCCTTAAGATTCTTTCCAGCTCTACACTTCTAGGATTTTTCAGAGCACCCAGTGACACTAGCAGTGCACTTTGGGAACTCCGTTGAGAGTTCTTTCCAAAGTGCGGCCCATGTTCCTTAAGAAAATGAACATGCTTGAGAACCTTGCCTGCCACTCTCCTTGCTTGCTTGCCATGTGTGCTTTGAAGATGCCATCTTAGACCTTACAGTGTTTCTTTGATTTACTGACAATATTTGCTGAAGCAAACAAAAAGAGCAGTTTGGGAGGGAGTGTAGTAAAGAGGGATGAATGATGAAAATTGCCCCTTCAACCAATGCATGGAAATCCCAGTTCTTTTCTTTATAGTGAGAGGGGTGTCCCAAGACACTCCTTAGAGTGGCCTGAAGGACCAAATCCCAACCCCACACTCACCACATGCACTTTTCCATTTTCTGAGCAGGTGAGAGTAGCCAAGCCTCCTGTCATTAGCACTCGCAGGAGGGATGGGAGCCCAGCTCCAGGGTACACATAAGGGGAGCATGCTAGATGGCTGGATGAAGGTCATACTGGCACTTGCATCTGTGGTGGAGCTCTGGGTGATGAAGGATGTGCTGAAGATGAAGAACACGACCTGAGGATCCTGGAAAGGTGTCTCCATGCACGTAAGACACCTACAGTGATAGCTTGGATGCATCCAACCACTTTTCAAGTGTCCCAAGCTCAGCAAAACATAATGCTTGTCTTGCATCAAATGTTTTCCTCATAATTTTTAAACTCATGTGCATTTTTAATGGAAATTTAATCCTATGTTTCAGATTTATTTACACTTAACTCACCAAAATGTTGTTTTGCAACAGGTATTCAAGGTCCAAGAAACCTTTTGAGGTTTTTTTTAAATAAACTTTTAAAGGACTTTTCTCTCTTTTTTTATAAACAGGAAGGCCATGTATTACTGAGAGCGAACACACTTGAACCTCAAAATGTTCAGGTTTGATTTGAAACTCAAACATTGTGAATGTCAGGAATAGTCTGTGGAAAAATGGATTTCTCATGGTTTTTCCGTAGAAATTTATTGGGAATCAGCTGAGGCTTTCAGCAGAACACCATCTGCTTTTCTAAAGTTTGTGACTATCTTGAAATGTAACATACAAATTAGAAATGCTGTAGCTCTTTTAATTTAAATCACTTGTTTCTGAAACATTTAAAAATACACGAAGGGGATTTTATGCTGTTTTTTAGTTAGCCAAACTGAAATGAACAGGCAAGCAGATGTTGAATGAACAAAAGGGCAAAACATTGAGTAGAAGGAGAAAATGGGTCTGAACTTTCCCAATTATTTGTCTGGGTCGCTGCTGTACAGGTGTTGGGTGTGCACCTTTAATAGTCTTTCTTTCCACGCCCCCACCAAAGAGTTGAATCAATTTTCATAAAATGGCTAAATCATAAAACTAAAGAAGTCATTTTTTGGGGGTCCCTTAGCAAATTTATTACTTAAATATTTAGCTTCATATTGATGAAATAGAATATAAACATAATTTGCTTTAAATTAAAATTTTAAAAATGCAATCATTTCCTGAGTTTCCAGTGCAAAAATAAACTTGAATGTGAAGACACTAAAATATAATCAAATATAAGACTTTGTATTATCATATAAAAGTTAAACTTGTACAGTGTGGACTTAACATACATAGATGATTCCTAATTTATGATTATTTACTTATGAAATTTTCACATTATGAGACTATATCAAGAAGTCATTTTTTAATAGCATCTGTATGCTTTTGAAGTATACATGTATCTTTAGGCTTATATGTTTTACTTATATATTCTATTTACTTTATACTTATTACTTTATATATATTTAAGTATATATTGATATACTTTTATGCTTGAATCATTTTACTTATATAATCTTTATTAGTTCATTTACTTACAGAAGTATGTGCATTTACTTTCAAGCTTGAAATATTTTCTATATTCCTTTTGTTTATACGTACATGCTTTATGTATTTGCTATGTGTATAGAGTCTGGATTAGTACTTTTCTCAAGATTCATTTTTATTTTGTGCAGAGTGTGTTGTATATGCACATCTTCATCCTGATGAAGAGTTGGTAGCAGAAGCTGACTTAAGGGGATTCAGTTCATGGTTACCAGAGAAACACTTCTTATTGGTGGAGGGTCTGTCAGTAGGGCCACATGCAGAATGGGAAGGTTTTCTTCTTGTCCCATTTGCTGGATATGGGATATTGTGAATTTGTCACTTTCCTTCCTGAAGTGTTTGTTTAGAGGTTTTTTTTTTCTTCATAATTTTATTGATAAACAAATAGCAATGAGACAGTTTCAAATCAAATCGCTAGGACTGTTTCAATAATTAACACACTGCATGCATTCTTCCTAGTGGTTAATTGCTGTACAAGATGTGGACTTGAGATCCTATTTACAAACACCATTAGAACAAATCATTCTATTCATTAAGAGAATGCAACTATATATCTATCCTAACCACTCTGAATACACAGATACAAAATGGACATTCATCAGTATACCCTTTTTTTGGTTAAGTTCTGTTATTTGAATATTATAGGTGTGTGAACTCAGCAAAATATTCTAAAAGAGTCCAGTAGCCCCTAATAACATTGGGTCTTCTGTTTAACTGGCAATGTTATAAATTGTTGACCTGAGTCCCCCACAACTCAACATAACAGCATGGCTTTACTTCCTATATTTTGTCTTCATACTTTTCTGCTGGATGGTTAAAAGCAAGGTAAAGCAGGACCTATGCAACAAGAGTTGTAGCTTTTGGGTCTGAGAAGGTCAGTGAAATCCCCTCAGGATTTATCCTGAGATCCTGTATAGAGGTTTTTTTTTTTTTTTTTTTTATGGAAGCAATAGTTCTTCTAGTGCATCAGGATCTGAGATTTATACAACTTCTACTGTGACATTGTAATTTAAGTATGAGTTCAAGTAGGATTGATTTTTTAAACTAATTATAATAGAGAAACAGTCATTTGAATTGCTATAGTGCTCACTACCTGCACATAACAAGTGGGAAGAGTCTGAAAAGTGTTTTCAACAATGTTATACACTAAAACATTGTTTTATTATTAATATTTAAGTACAGATTAAAATTATATAATTTGGGCTGTAGAGATAGCGCAGCTGTCTAAGCGCCTGCCTAGGCAAGAGCAAAGACCTAGGTTCAATTCCTGGTTCCACACGCTGTGCTGGCTCTGCCCCAGGAGCGCTGAGCCAAGCAAGACCATGCATGGTGGTGCACACCTGTAATCCCAGTGCAGGGGAGGCTGAGACAGAGAGTCACTATGAGTCCATCTGAGCCCACAGAGACCAGGGCTTGGTGGCACATGACTGTAATCCCAGTGCCGGGGAGGCTGAAAACAGGAGGATCACTACGAGTGCCAGCTGCATGGTGAGACCCTGTACCAAATACATTAAAAATTAAATTCAATTAAAATTATGTAATTTGCCCAAACCACTTTTTAGGGGAAGTGAATAGGTTGAAAAGAAAAGCTACAAAGTAGAATATATTAATGCCACAGTCACAGGCAATAAAGCAACTGACTAGAACCTTCCCCGGGTTTGTATTTTTTTCTGGTTGCTCAGAAGAACTCTATGAGATCTGCCTGGGAGAGAAATAAAGAGACTCAGTGGCAAAATACAACAGGAATAATTGCTCACCCTATGTGAAATGCCTTCCATCCGCTCTGGGAAAACCTCCTTGTGTCAGGAAGAAGCCAGGTAGCGTGGAATAAAAGGCTGAGTGATTTCTGCCAAGCAGGTAGCCGAGAGCCAGCTGGCTCCCTGGAACTCATGGGCAAAGCCCCAGCTTTGATGGCAAGAGCCAGAGGAAAAACAAGAATTGCACCAGCCTCAGAAATGAACACTTAATGACCTCAGGAGGAGGCCGGGGCTGGGGTGGTGGTGGTAGTGTCGTAGCACATAAATAAAGCATAAATATACTTAGAAATAGGTTTTATAGACCTGGTGTAGCATGCTAGCAGTATGGGGCCTCTGCTGGTGCCCAATAATGTGTCACTGTAGGTGATTATGGCTTTTGGAAAAGTGCGGAGCTGAGCTGGGGTGGTGCAGGTAAGTTGTGAGCTTTTCTGTGTGAGGCTGGGTTCTTCTTATGATACTTGTGCATCTGGGTCACACTGTGCACTCTGCTTGCAGGCAGGTCACAGCCGTCTTTATCCTGACTTTGGGTCCATCTACATGATCATCACTGTTGCTTAATAATTCCTTAGCATCTCTTCCCAGCCATAATGCAGAGGCCATAACACGTAGCTACCGTCTTTCCATTACCCCTGAAAGTCTCAGACAAGTGTGATCTGTGTGTTGTGTACATAAATGTGACGGCCACTTTTGAATGTTCCTCCATGCTGTTTTTCTTTTTTAGATTTAAAATAGAAAGATTTTGCTAGGTGAACTGGGTTTTATGTGGGAAAAGGACTTTTAGACAGGTTTATCAGAGGTGAGAGTCGCCTGGTAAATTTTCTAGAGTTTCTGTTAGACAATCTTTCTTTTAATTTGGGTTATTGATGACAATAAAAAGAAAATCAGATTTTTTTTTAATCTGAGGAAAATCCCAAAGCTTCTTCTCCACATAACCCAAACTAACAAAATTCAAATGCCTGTCACAGTTTTGTTTCATTTTAAAGGGCTTTTGCTCAAAGGTACCAAAGAACTTGATTTTTTCTGCTCCTTTCCCTGGAATGTACTGGGCTTTGTTCTTCGCAGCATAGGCAATTGTTGGTAAAGAGACTTTCCCTTTAACATGTAATTAATAGTTTGGCATGTCCCCAGGGCTTTCCTCAAGACCCTTTCTGTATCTGTTTTGTATTACAGAGTTCCTTTGCTAAATATTTCCAGATCATATAGATTTAGATAAGACAAGTTCCAGAACTTTGTGTATTTTTTATTTTGACATTTACAGTATTTATTAGTGTTATGAAAATAATACTTTGACAAGTCCCCAAATAATGAATGGCAATATTCTCAAAGCTTGAGTCATTCAGTGTAACTCTCAGTGGCGGGTAACAATCTGATATCCAACTGTTCTCTTTCAGATGTGTTAGCAAATTTGAAAAATACTTTTAGAATGCTTTCTCATGACGATAATCATATTTCCTCACAGTCCTTTCAGGTGGCTGGTGGACCTGACATATCCTGTCCCTTTATCTGTGAGAATTAAAGAGGAAGGAGAGGAAGAAATGCAGCCCTGGGGCAAATCACATTCTTAATATGGGGCATGCTGGGCATCCTGGAGGGTAGTACAGGTCACTCTGAGTATTAGGAGACATGACTTAAGTAGAACAAATAATTCCAACTCACTCTAGGGACTGATTAGGGTTCATTTGGATGCTTTCCAGAGTCAGTGAGCTGAATTGGGTGGTCTTTATTCATTCTTCTTCTCTCCCCCTCTCCATAATTGTTCTTCTGGAACTTGCCTTATGACACAATAACTTAAATATATGTTTCTCATGCTTTGTTAAGCTTGAGCCTGAAAAAGAATTATATATTTATCATTTTTCAGTGCCCAAGTCTTTGCATAATGCTTAGCATAAATATTTTTGAAGTTTTTGCAATAAAATTCCAAATTTCACAGAACTATCTATTTCACATAGCATTTAGGTTAAGGATTGCTATTTGTAATGAACAAAACAAGACAAAACATTTTAGTGGCTTCACTCAAAATCAATTCATCACTACATCATAGCACAGCATTAGTGGTGGCTTCCTTCCTGTGGCAATTCTTATTTAGGATCCTTTGAGGTTCTGCCTCCTACAGGTCCTGAGAATCTGCTGTCTCCAGCCACAGGGAGAAGAGCAGAAGAGAATGGTAAAAGCACAGTTACAGTTCAATCACTTGGCCTGGAGGTGACACATTTTACTTCTGCTCATTCTGTTAGTGAAAATAGACACAAGTGGTTGTACCTGGACCCATGGTGCCTGGGTGTGGTGTCTGGCAAGGCTACTGTTTCAAAGCAGAGAAGGAGAAGCTAGAAGAAATAGCA
The DNA here is from genome assembly GCF_000260255.1 of Octodon degus. Classification (NCBI taxonomy): domain Eukaryota; kingdom Metazoa; phylum Chordata; class Mammalia; order Rodentia; family Octodontidae; genus Octodon; species Octodon degus. The sequence continues at coordinate 2,564,322 of NW_004524710.1, read as the reverse complement.
GCCATTTTTAAGTCCAGTTGTTGCTACTATTGATCCTTTGCATAACCATATTGAAAAGAGACTGAGATAGTTGATTGAAAGAACTTTAAAGTCACTCTCCATTTTATAGTTGAGGAAATTTAGGAATAAAGAGGGAATGAAAATTTCCAAGTTGATGTAGTTAGCTAATCATGGAGTTAAAACAGGACCCTGGATCTTCTGACTGCCAGTTAGTTCTGTGCTACTGTGTCTGGGACTGTTAATCTTGATATGTTAACTTAAAAATAAAAATCATCTTTCTTTTTTTTTTTTTTTTGGCCTGCTCAGCCCTCCCTGGGGGCAGGGCTGGCATGGCACGTGGTGCTGGAGATCGAACTGTGGTCCCTGAGCGCTTGCCTAAGCTTGTCTAAACAGGAGCTTTAGACAACTGAGCTCTCTCGCCGGCCCAATATGTCAACTTTATTAGATTAAGAAACACCTAGCAGATTATTAAAGCAACTGTCCTTTGCCACGACGTTTCTGTTTTCATGCATGCTAACTATGTATTGAATCTCCTGAACTGTGAACTAAATTAAGCCTTTCCTCCTGTAAGTTGTGGGTGTTGGGTATCATGTCTAGTGATGGGAAAGTGATTAATGTAGAAAGTTGATATCAGAAGTGGGCGTATTGCTGCGATTATGTCTGACCATGTGATTCAGAAGTTTGTTGGACTGCTTTGCTTGAGGTGGTTGGATAGGTTTGGAGATGTGGGTTAGAGAAGAGATAGAATGCGGTAAGCAGAGTCTGATGGGTCATTCTTGTCAGAGCTCAGAAGAGTGGAAGGCTGATAATATAATGCAGATAAGTTGTGGGTATCAAGGATTGTGTCCAGTAAAAATTCAAATTTTCACTAATATTCCAAAAAAAGGTTAGCAAAGGAGCCCTGGAGAGAGAAAGAACAATGTTTGAAGCTGTGGAATGAAGCTGAAGGTTCAGTGGAAACCTCAGGAAGTAAGAAATGCCAGGAATGTGGAATTTCTGCTGAAGAAGCTGCTGCCCATGAGTGGAGTTAGCCGGAGCATGTGACTTCGTGGGCTAGTAACTGGTAAGGTTGTAGGAGTAGGATGGCCCAAGACTATTGGAACTCATATGTCACCATCATGTGCCCCTGATGCCAGGTGTGGAGCAGTAAGACTTAATGTTTAGTCTAATGAAATTTGGTCTTACTTTGTTTCCAGTTGCACACAGGTTTGTATTATGTTAGGAGGAGTTATGAATTTTTGTAATGAGCCCCCAAACATATTCCTAAATAACGTATAAATGCACCCCAAGAGCCTATAGAAATTCATTTTAAATAATTAACAAGACTCTTGTTCTCAAGAAAGTTCTCTCAAATCACACCATCTTTATGGATGGGATGTACTCAGCGGTAGTCACCTGGCCATATCTTTGACTCAACTATGTTCCCATTTATTATTTGCTTCCAAAACCAGACAATTTCCTGCTACAATGATTGGTTACTTTGGTATGATTCTTTTCTATCTTTCTATTCCTCCATCTTAGAATGGGAGTGCTCACCCTGTGCCATTATATCTTGGAATTATATAACTTGTTTTTGATTTTCACAGAGGCTCTCATAGCTAAGAGTTGAGTATGAAAAGAGAATTCGATGTGGACTTTTATGAAAAATGCTGTGACTGCTGAGACATGGGGTAGGGATTAATTTGTTTCCAGTTACACACAGGTTTGTATTGTATTAGGAGGAGTTACAAACTTTTGTTGTCCTTGGAGATTAAGTATGATCTAAGGAAATAAATTTGGGTATGAGGTTGACAAAGGGTGGATTGTGACCATTGATTCTGATATTTCTACTTCATAGGATTAAGAAATATTCTGGGTATAATGGGATGTGTCATGGAAGTGTGACACTGGGTACTATATATTGTCCCTTATCCTTTTCTGTCCAACTGTTCCTCTGTTCTCCTTCTCAGCTACCATGAATTGAGCAGCTTTGCTCTACAATGACCTTTAGCTATGAGACTTGCACTGGAGTCTGCTTATATACTGAATCTCTTGAAGGCATGAACTAAATCAAACCTTTCCTCTTGTAAGTTATGGGTATCAGGGATTATGTCCAGCATCAGGAACATATTTGTCCAATACAATGTCAAAAGTATTTGTGGTTTGAGTGTTGCTCACGTGTAGTTATTCATCAGGTGCTTGAAGACAGTGGTTGAGTGGTGTATGTATGGATAGTTCAGTGGAGTTGTACATCAGGATTCTTTTTGGTATTTGTCTTTGTGTTGCTATGGGGTAATTTATGAACAAGAGAAATTTGCCTTCTCACACTCGTGGATTGGGAAGATCAGGGTGCTGGCGGGTTTGATGTCTGGCAAGGGCTGCTGTCTGCTTCCAGCATGGTGCCTTATGGCTGTGTTCCTGAGAGGTTGAAAACAGTGTCCTTGTATGGTAGAAGAACAGAAGAGAAGGAATTCCCTCTCTTTGTAAGTCCTAAACCCATCCAAGAGGACTCTGCTCTTGTGACATACATATCTCTTCAGGTCCCCTCTTCCTCACATTTGTGATGAATTTTCAACATATGAATTTTGGGGAACATCCCAGCCATAGCTGTACATGTAATTCAACTCCCACTTCCCCTTTATATTCTTTTCCCTCTGATCTCCCAAGATCTCCTCTCCTGGTAACCAAATATTATAGCAGAAAATTGTCTGGTTTTGGAAGCAATTAATAAATAGGAACATAGTTGAGTCAAAGTTATGGCCAAGTGACTACTGCTGAGTACATCCCATCCATAAAGATGGCATGATTTGAAAGAACTTTCTTGAGAACAAGAGTCTTGTTAGTTATTTAAAATGAATTTCTATACACTCTTGGAGTGCATTTATATAAATTCTTTAGGAATATATATATATATATATATATATATATATATCTCCCCAGAAATATTTTTTGGGACTCATTATAAAAATTAATAACTCCTCCTAACATAATATAAACCTGGAAACAAATTAATCCTTTTCCCCAAGTCTCAGCAGTCACAGCATTTTTCAAGAAAGTTCACGTCCAATTCTCTTTTGAGACTCAAGGCAGCTCTTAGCTATGAGAGCCTCTGTGAAAATCAAACACAAGTAATATAATTCCAAGGTATAATGGCACAGGGTGAGCACTCCCATTTCAAGATGGAGGAACAGAAGGATGGAAAAGTATGTTGTCAAGTTTGCTGATCCTTATGAACAGAATTTGAGGAACAAGGGTGAGGGCAGAGGAGTTTTGAGAGGGGAGGGACAAACAGGTTCAGAGGATGGGGTACTTTGCGAAGGCAGACAGGAGAGGAGCACTGTGTTAGTAATGGAGAGGAAGTATTTGTCAGTCAAGGGTTGGGATGAGGGGACTGGATAACCGGAAGATGGACAGAGAGGGCATTAGCTGGGGAGGTGAGGGAGCACCACAGACAGAGTTCTTCTCCACCCTTTGTGGTATCCCCGGGGCTGACCCTCATTACATGCACAGTGCCTCAGGTTCTAGAGCTGGTTGTGTCATTCATTTATTCTTCAATGACACTGGAGCAGCAATTTGGCTTTCTGGGCTTCAGTGCTTCCAATGCCAGAATAAGGAAAATACTAGTTTTTGGTCCACATCATTTGGAGACTGGAGAGGCTCGTGAATGCATTTCAAGGATATCACTGTAGGGATGAAGGTGGATGGTGGATCTGGCAGCTTCTACCCCTTCCCCACAACTACCAAGTCAACTTTGCTATTATCTGTCTATCTCTCTCTATCTATTTAACTATCTATCTATCTATCTATCTATCTATCTATCTATCTATCTATCTATCATCTATCAATCATCTATCTATCATTGAATTTCCACAGAAGTTTTATTTGAAGGACAAATTCTACACATAAAACAATACTTGGGGTAGAAAGCATTCAGTCTAGGGCATTTCCTCAGGTTTCTTCAAATTCAGACTTTTGGAGACTCTGGAGTAATGCCCAAGGATGCTACCTTCACAGGGCATACAAGGTCCCATGTTCCGTGTCCTCAGTAGGTTGTAACTACAGTGTGACAGTGAGAATTTGGCCAACTATTATTAAGGACACGCTATCAAATGCACCATAAGGAGGAAGTTCTTAGGCTCTGGAGGCCTCTGTGAAGTTCCTGGCTCTGCTCTAGACATTTCATGCAGTTGAATATTTACATCTCCTGGCAACTCAGAGAGATGCTATTATGACTATTTGAAGAAGGAGAAGATAAAGAGTGAGAGAGACAAAGCAATCCAGTACTAGAGAACAAGGGCTAAGATTTAAGATCAGCTCTGATTTCAGCATCCACACTGATTTTTGTTCTAGTCATCTGACCTGGGTATGTGTGCATGGGTTCGTGGGGCTCTTGGCTCTTTTGCAGGTTTCCTCTGTTTTTGGCCTCTAGGGCTCTCTCTCTCCCATGGCATGGACAAGACTTTCTGTTATGAGCAGGACAGGGGTCCTTGCCAAGGTGACTTGAGTAACCCTCACCAGGAATAGTACCTGGCACAGGCTCACCAGGATTGCAGCATTTCTGGGTGTAGGGAGCCCCAGTGGGGTACAAAGCACACAGGTCGTATGGCAGAAGACAAGGAGCTGAGTTGTTCTATGGATACCACTCTGATTGACCACAGGTAAGCATGGAAAGATTCTGATTTTAAACAGGGAGAACCCCCACAACTTCCCACCCTTACACATACATCTGAAAACACAGCCATATGTTGTGAGCTATCTGGATTTTTCTCAAAAGCTTTGACATCCCCCAGGTTTTTTACTTTCTAATCAGCGTATTTTAACTGGTTTGTCAATCTTAATCCTATTAGTAAATGCCTCTCAACTTACACACTGATTATCCAGGAGCAGAATAAAGTTGAAGATGGGTTTGTAATCTACCCTGCCTCAGCCCACTTCCATGTTTGTGTAGGTTTGGAAGCTTAGCCTATCTCCCTTATTCTGGCTCGCTGAATAGCATAACTTCATTGATGAATTCCAGATGTTGTGCTGTGGAGTGCTTCAGGGGCTTATCCATTATAGTTCTGAGCAAATGTATTTTCCCCCCTTGTGATTAAAAGGCTAATAGCAGGTCATGTGTATGTATTCATGCAAAAAGGCATTTATATTTTTGATCAGGTGAAATGCACCTGGGCACTGTAAATATTACGGGTTGCTGCAAAGTGATTGAATCCACAAGTCTGAGTGGCTCAGAAGGCCAGCTCTAGGCAGGCTCTTTTGCCTTTCCCCAACCACCTTGCACATTCTTAGATGTGAAGAAGAGAATCTGAATTATTAAAGTTTGTTAAAAGGTCCTGTGGGATAGCCATCAGGGCACTTCACAATCCCCAGTTACTCTAGAATTCCTGACCTCACACCTTGGAGAGTGTGTAGTGTCTTTAGCGATACATTTCTGATCATTGTGTTTGGGAGTTTGCTGGGATAGGGGACATTTTTTTGAGGCTTTGTATTTTTTAAGAGATGCTCCTGGTTTCTTCCCTTCCCCTCTCAAGGTCTGTAAAAAGAATGATCAGAGAAATTGGAACAGCCTTCTCTCTGGGAGCCTAGGGTAGAGGCATCTTCATCTGCCTTTGGCCTGCTAGGGTGGCTGGCAAGGCATGAGACCTTTTCACATAGAAGCCTGGGGCTATGCTTGCACTTCATGCTGTCATACCATTTGGCCAGTCTAGCCCATGACATATGTACACACACACAAGCGTGTACATACATACATGAATAATTCCATTAAGAATAAGAATAATAGTTTAATCTTCATCTTAGTGAATTTTCTAAAATGATTCAGAGAATAGGTAGAGTAAGGAGTCTCCTCAAATCTCAACATATGTCTATTATAATGAAATTAAAATAGGGAAAAATACAGAAAACAGAAGTCATCTATAATTCTATTGGAGATAATCCTTTATCATTCTTGATGACTCCTCTCAGGCTCTTTTCCCTATCTCCCTGTATTGTGTCATTTTCCTGTTGCTGGGAAAAAAATAAACAACACCCGTAGCTTGTAGGTGGAGAGACTTAATTGCTTCCCACGGGTCCAGTCCATAGTCGGCGGGCTCTGAGCCAGGATGTCACGGTAGAAGGGTCTAGTGGAGGCCCTGGCAAGGCTGTCACATGCCGAGCTGCTTACCACAGCTGCTTACCCCCTGGCAGCCAAGAAGCAGGGAGAGGAGGAAAAATGGGGAACAAGAGTATACCCGCAGGTTACACCCCCAGTGACCTTTCCCCCACACCCACCTCT
>NW_004524710.1:2557136-2557972 GCF_000260255.1 Octodon degus | reverse complement strand
AGAAACTCCTGGTTTATGTTCTTATAGTGTATCAGTTAACTTTGAACATTGATAAGTCATACAATCTTACAGCCTTCTTACTCTTGCTGGCAAAGTGTAAATCCACTCACAAAAACTTCTTTGTCTGGGCTGGGGAGATGGCTCAGTAGAATAAGTGCTTGCCTGGCAAGCGCAAGGGTCTGAGTTCAATCCCTAGTTCCAAAAACAAACAAACAAACAAACAAACAAATAAACAAACAAGCAAACCCCTTCTCCGTCTAATGGCCTGTTTCCAAACTCTGTATGGGAATCATTGAGTCCAACATCTACTTTCATTTTCTGAGTGTTTCCTTGAACTTTGCCCATATCTCTAGGATAGAGAGCCAATTGGATTATCTTGCATTATACTCTTCAGTATTATTTGAGGGATGTCTGACCATCAGGCAGTTTACGTAGGTAAAAGGATACACACATAGTGGGGCTGTTTTTGTCAGGGCAGATTCCAGGAAAAGTGGGGACATGGATAAGGTACAGAAGAAGGCACCTGACACCAGGGGTTTAGATGGTGGTTGTATAGCCTGTTAACTTGGGCTGTAGCAGATTCTGTCTACTAAGGATGTGACTGCATCATAGTAATTTCCATGGAAACTGTGCAGGAGCACAAGAAATTTTTGTTAACTGCAGGACCTGGAATATAGTAGAGACTGAAGGGGATTTAAATCTTGCTTCTTCTTTTCTTTGATGTTTACTCTTCATGGCCTCTGTTCATGCCTATCATCAGCTCTGTCAGGAGCTCCGACCCCTCTCTTTTCCGTTTTGTTGGTTGTGCCTTGGAGCAAGCTTCTGCAGCTCATTCA
>NW_004524710.1:2546938-2557036 GCF_000260255.1 Octodon degus | reverse complement strand
AAAAATCCTCCTGTGTTAGTCACCAGGTCTAAAGCAGGTCTGCGTTTAGTGTCCTCTCCTTTCATTCAGTCTGCTGCTTCCATTCCTGTCTCACTGCACAGGATATGTCCTTAGTCCACACTGTTGCCAGAACACAATTCTGCTGCTCTTATGTGTGAAGTTGTGTGTGTGTGTGTGTGTGCTGTGATACAAAGTCTTACTGTGTAGACCAGGTTAGTCTTAAAGTCACTCTGTAGCCTAGGATGGCCTGAAGTTGTGGGGCATTCTTATGCCTCAGCCTCCAGAGTGCTAGGATTACAGGTATGTGCCACCATGTCTAGATTAGAGGATATTTTAGATCTAAAGTATAACATCACCTATGTATTCTCTCTCCTCTCTCACATGTGCATGTATGTGTATATATGTAAATTACACATATGCTTTAATATGGATGTGTGTGCACACATGTATATCTCCACATGAATTTATTTTATCACATGTTGAGGCAGTTAATAGTAGTTGCTTGCATTTATTAAATTTTTATCATGTGCCGAGTATTCTAAATCCTGTTGCATAAAAACTAACAACTTTACAGTAACACTATGACGTTGATGTTACATTTTTCCCATTTTATTGATGAAGAAGTGAAGTCACAGAGAATTTAACTTGACAGAGAATCCTTGTCAAGTTTTCACAGATAAATGGTACTGCAACCTTTGATCTCAGGATGAGTGAGAATCATGTGTCGTGTGGTACTTATACCAGCAATAACACATTCTGTTTTGGAATTAGCTGTTTTTCTCCAGCATTTCCTGAAACATTTATTCATGTGATTAAATAATATTCTTCTAAAATGGGATTTTAATAACTGCATAGAATTGAATATAACTACAAGCATTTTATTTAACTTTCACTTAAGGTATTTGGTTTGGTTAACATTTTTTTTCTACTGCATAACACATTAGGTGGTGAACATCCTTGAGCCACATTTTTGTACACAGATATTTATGTCCTAGTGCTGGATTAGTAAGCCTTGAATTGGTGAGGTGAACAAGCGCTGCTGTTTCTATGGCTTTTGCTTCGGTGTCACACCCAAGCCCCCATCCCCTCCGCAGGTGCACGCTGCTCTGACAGCCTGGACAAGAACTGGCTCTCTCTTCATTTCCTTTCTTCTGGCCTCAGAGGGTGTGTTGGTAAATCTGGAATCTCTTTCTTTTTAGCTGCTGCTTTAATGAATTTTTACAATCACCTTTTGTCTTTATGGAAGGCCTTTGGTTAATGTGCCTCACAATAGTTTTGGTTAGCAGGATAAATTGCCTTGTCTTAATTTTTTTCGGGGGAGGTCTTTAACAGAGTGTCTTAGTTCTTTTCTTGTGCTGCTATAACACAATATTTATACATATTTATAAATTTCTGCTATATCAAGAAATTTATAAAGAATACAATTTTTTTTTTTTTTCCTCACAGTTCTGGAGGCTGGGAAGGCCACGGTCAGGGTGCCAGGACCTGGTGACAGGGATTCCTGGCTTTTTCTTTCTCAGGTTACTGTGTCTAGGAGTGTGTTTATCATGCTCAGTAGTGCTTAAAAATATTTACAGTGTAAGTACAGGACAAACTCCTGTAGACATTACTGTGACTGCACATGCTGTGGTAGCTGCTTATACACGGTGCTATCTGTCTTTGTTTCTATGGCCAGATGACTTTGAACTCTTGGAGGGAAAGACTGCCATTCCTACCCCCAAAATGCAGGGTGATTCCGGATACACCTGCGTGGCTCAGATTGGCTGCTGGCTGCCCAACACCAGCCAATCTCTTAATTCTCAGCAGGTGACACTGGGGCATTCCTTTGGCTGTGCGTATAAACTCTTCTGGTTGATCGGCTTCTAGTATAGAATTAGAATCAAGTCTCCACTCTCCGCATTTTTCAGAAGTTTCTCTAGGTCTGATCACACTGCCAGGCTGTGTGGCCCTGGGGGAGGTCTGACACCCAACCAGGCTGAGATTTAGTACTGTTGGGAGCTTGTGGAAAATGTCTGAATCTGACTCTTTAGTCTCACTGTATTCCTTCACATGGACACCAAAGTGCCCTCTCACTGGGCAAACTTCGAACAACCTAAAACTTAGCAAGTATTAAATCTTTTTTTAAATTTAAATTTTAATTTTCAGAACCGGGGATTGAACTCAGGCCCTTGTGCTTGCCAGGCAAATGCTTATTCTACTGAGCCATCTCCCTGGCCCTCAAGTATTAAATTTTAATTAGGAATTTACTCAGGACTGAAGGGTTTCCAGAAAAGAGGAGCTTTCATTGCTAAATCAGGACTGATCTGGGAAAACAGGGATAGTTTGTCACTTTAAACTCAATAGAGGGCCAGCCAAATAGCTCAGCAGATTAAAGCACCTGCAAGCAGGTGCAGGGGCCAGGGGTTCAGTCCTTGGGCTTGCCATGCTGGCCCTGCCCCTGGGGCGTGCTGAGATAGCAACTGAGACTGGGCATGGTGGTGCGTGCCTGTAATCCCAGCTCTTGGGAGGCTGTAAACAGGTGGATCACTATGAGTCTGATCTAGTAGTAAGACCCGGAACACCCTGTAGACCCTTCCTTAAAATATAACCCCCTCCAATAACCCCAACCCCCCCAAAACCAAAAACAACCAAAACCCAAAACAAAACAACCCCCCCCCAACTCAATAGAGACTCAGATTGGGGAATACAATGAATACTAATTCATTTGAAGAACACTGTACAGATTTCTCCCTTGGGTTGAAACTGAGGGTGGTCTTGATAACCCCCTGAACCTCCAATTTGTATGAGAAGGAATTGCAGTCTCACATGTCTGCATCTACCCAAACAAACAAACAAACAAACAAAATAAACAAACCCAACCAACTAAGCCCTCACATAAACCCTGTTAGTTGGTTAACAGAACTCTTAATGTCGTGAATTCTTCTACCTTAGGAAGCATGAGAATCAGGAATTGAACATATATCAGAAACTACATATCTTAGCTGGGGTTGCTCAGAAGCAAATTCTGAGATTCCAGCACAAGTTGTATGAGAGGAAGCTGAGTCCCACTTGGGAGGAGGGAAGAGAGTGAAGGAAGAGGAGGCAGCCAATGAAGGCACTTTATGAAGCTGGAGCTTTGAACTGGGTGACTAGAGCTTAGTATTTGGGGCTGAACAGTTGTTGTGGGTACTGCCCTGAACACTGTAGGGTATTTTGTAGCATCCTTGATCTCCATCCATAGATATCAGTCACATTCCCTTTCCCATTCTTATGACAACTGAAATAGGCTCTGTGTGTCACCAAATGTCCACTGCCCCCTCCATGGTTAGCCAGAGCGGTAGAACATACCTCAGAATTCTCCTGCCTGGGAGAGTGAGAGAGCTGATGTTCATGTGTGGATTTCTATCAGTCATCTGTTGAGAGCTGCTGAGAGGGGCTTTGCAGGAAGCTCTTAGGCAGAACCAGGTAGGTAAAAGTTGGCTTGGGTACCCCAAAGTGGAGAGCCTGAGGTCCTCGGTGGGGTTCTGATGGCACTTACTTCTGTCTGTCTCTGTCTGCTTGCTCTTGTGTTTATTCTCTCTATAGACTTTCTCTCTCTCTCTCTCTCTCTCTCTCTCTCTCTCTCTCTCTCTCTCTCTCTCTGTCTCTCTCTCTCTCTTTTTCATATTTAGTACAGGGTCAACAGGGTCTCATTAAGTAGATCAGACTCATAGTGTTTCTCCTGTTTTCAGTCTCCCAAGTGCTTGGATCACAGGTACACGCCACCATGCCCGGTCTCAGTAGCCAGCTCAGCATGCCCTGAGGGTGGGGCCTGCAAAGCACGCTGGGGATACAACCCCGGCCACTGAGCTCTGCCTAAGCAGGAGCTTTAGTCCTCTGAGCTATCTGGCCGCCCCTAGACTTTCTCTTTTTATCTGTCCCTATGAGAGAAGATGACTTTTCCCCCACTCTCAGCCACACATAGGAATCCTCTGTCTTTAAATTCTAATTCCAGATCCATAGAAAAGACAATCTGATGGACTCAGTTTGGGTCAGATATTCATTCTAGGACAATGAACTGTAACCATGTACTTTAGTACAAATATTGCTTTAATGGGGCTCTCTTCTGTTTCTATGCAAATGAGCACCATAAGGAGGCTGGATGCTATTTTGGACTGCTGGGTTGAGGCAGAGACAGACAATGATTTCTGCTGACATTTATCGGTATCTCCTATTGGAAGGCTATGTAAAGGACACATGGATAAATGACTTCAGAGTATTCCGAATGTGAGGCGAATGTAGAAGTTAAACATAAAATTGATACCATTAAGGTTAGCAAACAGTTTTCTCTCTCTTTTAAGGTGAGTAATTATGTCAAGGCAGAAAGAAAAGTTGAGATAATTGTGTTTTCATTTTCATACTCAGCTATGCGAAGCAACAATGTGAGCATCTTGGTGGCCAGGGTGGTTTCTTAGCCAGACTTCAAGGTAAACTTAGGCTTTGCTAACTAATTCTGCCTGAGAGCAGGGGTGTGAGATTTAGTTTTGCATTGACTGTCAGGGCAAAGGACAGCATATACTCACAAATGGAACCCCCACTTATAAACTGGATTCTGCAATTCTGGTCTCAAACCAAATTAGATGAGAACCAAAGCAATTTCAGTGCTTAAGTTCAGAGTTGACCTTACGGAGAAATTTGATTTGGTTCTTGTCCAGTTTGGCTCATGACCAGATTCGTGGAGAGAACTGCATCTGTGAAGCAAGGCACCACTGTATCTCAGGTGGGGAGGGAGAACTGTCCCCTCGGACAGGTTGGTCTGTTAGTTGTACCGTAAAAAAGGGAGCATGGGGATCTTGTGCTACCAAAGTGTATTCTTTCTTCAAATCAATTAAAGACATAAAAACAAGCATAAGGAACAGAATAGTTCTTTGTCTGACCTTGGGATGAGGGGCTCTTTGTCCTTGGCGCAACTGCCTGCCTAAGAAATGCAGAGAGGATGTGTTGTCACGTGTTTTGTGGGTCCTTCCAGTCTCTGCATAAAGCAGCAGCATGTGGTTGGCAGGACGGTGGCTCTGCTTTTGAGCCAGTGTGTGCTTCTTAGGGGTAACTTTCTGGAAGGGCTGACCCAGGCGAAGCTGCTCCAGGTGACCTGTTGCCCGCACAACTCACAGAGGCACCAAGCGTGTAAGGTGCAGTGTGATCACTGGCCCTGGAGTTGGACCATCAGGGCTTTGCCAAGTTACTTCCAGTTATTTCTGCAAAGAAGAATCAAAGGCCCAAATGTGATGGCACTTCTGTGACTCCGCTTCTTCTCTCACTTTCTGTGCCTGACTGTGGTAAGGAAAGATGAACCGCAGTATGATTGAGCTGAGGTCTTTGAGACTTGTTGGAGGACAGCTGAGCTGTCTGTGATGAGTGTTCTCCTGAAATGTCAGCCTTCGTCAGGCTTAGGAGAGACCACGAAGCATGACATGGCGACATAGAAAGATCAGCAAGCTCTTTCATAAGTAAAATGACTTGGTGGCTGTAGGATGTGCCTGATTCGGGGGCTGCCATCCTCAGGGGGTCCAAGGGCACTCTTGGCATCTGCACTGCCACCCTTGTGCTGAGGTCATGCTTCCCATGAGTTACTTGCTGCCCACAATTGCGTGTGGGAGGGACAAGGAGGCAGATCCACTCCTGGAAGACATTGGTATTCTCTGATGGTTAGTAACGGCTCATAGCTCCCTGCCTGCCTCACTGAATCTTCCTTAGATGGCTTGGCCACCTTGGGCATCCCCACCACCCCCTCTTTTCTTTACCAGCTCCAACTTGCCTGGTGACCCGGCAGTTATCTCAGATTTACCTTCTCATTTTTTCCCTTAAAGGTGATGTACAATATAATCCTTGCTCATGTAATCTTAATTCTGCTTCTCAGTGGGCTCAGGTCAACATAGAGGGCCACAGAACTCATGCATCAAATGGAGGCACTTTTGGAATGAAATAACAATTAGGCTAAAGATAACAATAGTATAACAGAGGCTGATCTGGGGAACCTTAAGCAAAAAAAAAAATTTTTTTTTTTTGAACACAGCAAGATTTTATTGTCTTCACAATAAAACAAAACATGAAAAGTTTAAACCGGATCCCATGGCCCTTTCTTTTCTTATCTCCTCCTAGTTCAAAATGTTTGCATCTCTCAATAGCCAGCATTCTCTTAGATCTGTGATTGACCTCCACACACTGAAGCCTCAGCACAATCTTCTTTGTAGTTTAGGCCTTCCAGAAAATTGGCTTAGTCTGTCCACCACAGCCACTCTGTTTCCTGTCATAATGCTGCTTTCCTGGGGCATATAGGAAATCCTTGCCTTTCTTATACCATGTCACTTTGTGGGGTTGGTGCATGCCACACTTCTAACAGAAAGTTCCCTGGGGTTTTGGGAATGTTCACCTTGGTGCCCAGTCCCTCAGGGTGTTGATCCTGACAATATTAGGTTTCTTTGCTACGGTCAGGCACACAGGGCCAGAGCTCATCCAGAGACAGTGGTGGTCAGGAGGGCGGGCTAAGGATTAAACTGGATATTATTAAGGACTTACCATGTTTGCAGGTGAGCTAGCAGTGAGGAAAGTAAGCAAAACATTTTTTAGAGCTCTTTTAGCTGCTTTGTTCAAGAGTCCTAAGGCAGGCTGATAACTGGGACTGCACTGGGGGAGTATAAAAAGTGAAATCCCATTTAATTTCAGAAAATGACTAATTTAGCTCAACTCATGTTGATAGAGTGACTCTTATGTGCTAATGAAGAGGTCGAGCAAAGACAGATAAGGAAGACATAGTCTCTGCTCTCAAGGAGCTTGTTTTCTTGAGGGGGAGGCTGACATGAGTTGATAATTATGCGAAAATATTCTTGTAAGAGAAAACGTTGACAATGGGATGAAATCAGTTATAAGAAGGTAGGAGCCAGCTCCATCTGAAGACTCCTAGTTCCTTCCTAGAAGAAGATACAGTGCAGGGGAATGAGTCCTGGGACAGCTTTGAAGGACTTGTGCCAGTTGTAGGGATCAGAAGGACAGGGCTTGGAGCAAGGCAGTAGGGCTTTGGTGGTTCAACTGCAGGATGAAGTGAGCCTGGCCAGCACTTCCTCTTTTCCTTTCTAGTTATTAGGACAGCAGGTTCGGTGCATGCTCTCTCCCAGGATATGGTGGAAAACAGCCCTGCAGCACACACGATGACCACTGGAGCTGGGTTTTCTAAGGCTTTTCTGTCGCACGTTGCTGTGCACATCGCTGCATTGGTTGAGGGATTGCTGACCCACTAAGGCAGCTTGCATTTGGCAAAGCCTTGTGGAGAGCAACTGTCTCAGAGGAGCAGACAGCTGACCGGCCTCCTCTGGGCTCTGCTGAAAGCACTTCTCTGAAGCAGCTGGTGCTACCAAGTTTTCTGGCAAAGCTGCTCTTTCTACAAATGGGGCTGAGAAAGAGCACAGTGCAACAAAAGAGGGAAAAACCCGAACAACTCGAACAGAAAACACTTGAATAAACAGATGCGTGGTTTACTCCTCTAACCCTTTCCTTGGCCTCATGATGCCTGACAAAAATGGAGTTGAAAGTGACGACTGGGCTCAGATGAGGCCAGCAATGTGTCACCCGATCAAGCGGAGACCTCAGGGGATCGAAAAGCATTTTGCTCTAGGCTCAGCCACGGTGCTGCTGCAAGACAAGAGCCTCGTGGCTCCGACAGCTCTTCCCTCCTCCTCCTTTCCACATGATTCAATTTCATGCCATTTGCAATTGTGAGGCAAAAGAACGCTTCAGATTCCAGGCCCCCATCTCCACATTCCCTTTGTGAGCCTAGAGAAGGAGGTACAGCAGCCTTGTGCATCTGGCTGAGGGCAGCTGGCAGGGATGGTGAGAGCGAGAACCAAACTCTGGGTTTTCAACTTTCAACCTCAAAGGGTAGAAAAAAAATCTCTTGAGCTTGCTGTAAAAAGTTGCATGTTTCAAGAAAGAATGTAAAAAGAAAAAAAAAAAAGACACAAGCTTCTTGCAAACCATGGTTTATTTTTCTGCACTGTAGGGGAGATTATAACCTTGGCATATATAACTATAATCAGGTGAAGATGTGCCCTAAGCTATCTCAGTGTCATTTACATGCCTTACCCAGAGGACAGAAGAGCAGCAAGTCTCTCAGGAAGCCTTAAAGTGCATTCATGTGATGGTGAGGTCACAATTACTTGCTGCCTTTTGCATTGTAGATTTCCCTGTCTACCCTCTTGGGTATTGTTTCATATTTGTTTGAGTGTGAATGGACATGGTCCCTAGTCTTGGGGTCTGAGTCAGTATTGTCACAGCTAGCCCGCATTTGGAGACCACAATATGTGCATTTCTTGCGAGTGATGGGAATTGAAAGATAATAGTTTTTGATTCTTTAGTCTGATATGTGATCAAAAGATCTAAGGGGGGGCCCTAGCTTGCAGAAAGGACACACTTCAGAAAGAAGTGGCACTGGACTG
This sequence comes from Octodon degus, assembly GCF_000260255.1. Taxonomy (NCBI): domain Eukaryota; kingdom Metazoa; phylum Chordata; class Mammalia; order Rodentia; family Octodontidae; genus Octodon; species Octodon degus. The sequence continues at coordinate 2,548,589 of NW_004524710.1, read as the reverse complement.
GACTGTTGAGAACACTGGGAAGGCTTCTCCGCACCATGGGGTTTTAGATTCCATCTAGGCAGTTCCAGGGCAGTGCTGGAAGGTTGGTGCCTTAAATCAGGTGAAGATGTGAATGAGAGATGAAAATGGAGGATAACTAGCTCTTGAGAAAATTTTCTACATAATGGAAGGAGACCTCGGGCAGAATACAGAGGGAAACATAGAATAAAATTCTCTTTTGTTGAGCGTGATAAGGGTAGAAATATAAGCACTGAGGAGAATCTGTCCTGGTTTCTCCTTCCTCTCCCTTAATCCTCCCAGTTAGCCAATCAAACTCTGGCAACAGAAGATAGTGTACTGTGGTAAGGAAAGAATTATTTGTGAAAACAGGGATTATCTGTTGTTTACTGTCCACAGGCGCGGTATTCTAGAGAGGACAGATCCTGCTAAGCAACGCCTTTTTTTACTAAATGGAGTGATGGGTGTAAAGGATTCATTATGGGAGAATGCAGAGAGCTGAATTGCTGGAGATGAAAAGAATGGCTGAGAACTGGGAATTTCCAGGAAGAAGCACAGAACGAAGAGAACAAAGCTGGAGAGTGTTAAGGGAAATATATCAAGAAGAAATAAAGAAACTGGGTCAAACTTGAGGCTTTGGACAGAGACAAATGAATTTATTCTGAATTTTATTAAAATTTACCAGGTGATATGTGATTTAACCTCCTTCTTCAGAATCTCGTTGGATTTTCAGTATAAACCTGCATTATTTGCCAGTGCTCAGCAGAACAAGATTTGCTTCTAGAGGCTGCAGTGAAATCCCACGTCCTGCTTCAAGGCAGGTAGGCAAGCAAGGGCAGAGAATGGCTGTGCTCTGAAGGACGCTTTTGGCTGAGAGTGATAGGAAGACCAACAAGTGGTGGCTTGTGGGAGAGACATATTCCATCTGGTCTAGGGCTGGGGCAATATTTCTAGTATGTCCTGTTGCTGGCTCAGCATCTCTGGTGTTCTCTTTACCTGCCTGCCCCTCAGGGTTGCAGGATGGCTGTGTACTTCTGATCGACCTGAGCGCAAAATGAGTCTCTCATTTCATGAAGAAGAAGAAATCCTGCCCAGTGCCCTTATACAACGTCCCCAGCAGTGGGCTTCATGGCCAATTCTAGCAGCAAAAAGGCTTGGAAGCTGAGCAGCTGGCCTTTTTCATCATCTGTGGTGGGAATGTACAGAAGGTGAAGGTGGGTAGAAAGGACCCCTGGGACACACAGACACGCAGATGTCTGCAGGTATTGCAAGTCCATAGAAAAGAAGCTGGACCAAAGGTACTGTTCAAGAACATTGCCTTTGCATTTTTTAAATAAGAATGAATTTTCATTTTCTGTTGTTACAGTGTCTGTTTCCTTTACAGGATCACCTCTGAAGTTGTAGAAGACTTTTATTTTTATCCTGGTCCTTACAAAGTAACTGAACTTTACAAAATAATCCTTAGTCATTTTCACTTTCTTTTCCAGCTGAAATGCATGTCATGGATACAAGGAGAGATGGCATCTGTTTCAGGGTACAGATCAGCTAGAGCACCAGATGGTGCGGGAAGTAGGGTGTGCCTGGTGGGGCTCAGAGTTAAGGAACTTGGTGTGTGATTATGTATTGTGACAGCACCAGCATCCTGGGTTTTAAG
>NW_004524710.1:2521883-2545121 GCF_000260255.1 Octodon degus | reverse complement strand
GGGAAGTGTGTGGTTCGCCCAGGGCATGTGGTAGAGAGAGAGGAGGAGGTGAGATGAAGCAGGTTAGGTGGGGAGTGGGATTCTGCATGTGAGGAGAGAGCATGCTGGCCATCTTTTACAAACACCTTGTTTTGGGACTCTGGGAAGATCCAGCAACTCCTGTCTTGTATAGAGAAAAACCGTTTGAATGATCCAAGGTCTACAGAGGCCTGGCTATGAACATCAACACTGTTTTCTGCAAGATGAGACAGAGGGGCATAGGATTGCTATAAAATCAAGCGAGCCTGGGGGCTGTGCTCTGTGTTCCAGCAGGATTGCCCTGCAGTAGCCTTAAGGGCCTCAGTGCTGCTGCAAAGTGGTCTAGGATGAAACTGCCAAAGGTGCAAAAAGAAAACAGTTAAATCATGGAAGATGAACGCCTAAGCAAAATGCCTTATGTATGTATATGTGAAAGTTATGAGATTAACCCTACAGAGGAAGGTCACTTCCCCACTGCCTGTTAAAACAGTGCTCTGTCAAAGACAATATCTGAAGGCATGGAACACAGGTTAAACTTGAGATGTAGTTTTTCTTTCTCAACCTTCAAGTCAATTATTTTTATTTATAATCTGTACATCAGTAATACGCACAGCCTATTTAGTTACGATCAGTAATCTTCCATACGAAGAGAACTTTTTTTTCTGTCTTATGGATTGACTGACTGATTTTTGTAGCATTGGTAATTGAACCCAGGACCTTTGCACTGAGCTACAACCCGGCTCTCCTCCCCTTTTAGAAGGTTTTTTTTTTTTTTTGGCTGGCTCCGGCTGCCTTAAGGGCTGGTTTGGTAAGGCATGTAGAGCTGGGGATCCAGTTGCAGTATCCTGTGCCTGACTGTGTTTGCATAAGCAGGCGTTTAAACAACTGAGCTAACCAGCAGGCCCCTCTCCTCCCCTTTTAAGTGTATTTATTTGTTTTACTTTGTTAGAGGGTGTTGCTAAATTGCTGGTTTGATATAAAGAATTAAAGAGCATCCTCCAAAGGCTTTATGGGATCCTAAGAGGGACTTGTGCAAAGTGTCTGCATCGTGGGGTCGCTGTACTCAGAACTGGAGCCATCCCTTGAGTGCAAAGCTGAACACTTGTGTTGTTGGGAGGCGGGGACTGGCTGGAAGAGGGAGACTGAAGGAGTTGTGTTTCCTTCCTTCACTTTCTTCTTCCTCTTCCTCTTCTTCCTCCTCTTTTTCCTCTTCCTCTTCCACCTCCTCCTCCTCTTCTTTTTTTGCGGCACCTGGGATCGAACTCAGGACCTTGCACTTTCCAGGAAGGTGCTTGTGCCACTGAGCTACATCCCCAGCCCTACTCTACTTCTTCATTGCTGCAATGTGGGCAGTTTTTCTTTGTCTAGGCCCTTCTGCCACATGGTTTTTTTGTTTAAACTGGCCATGCATGGACAGAAACTTGTGAAATATCAACTTCTCCTCTTAAGGTTGTGACTGTTTGATATTTGCCTCAGCAGTGAGGAAGACAATGAAGATAATTGCTAATTTGCTTAAGTTGGGCTTAAATTTGTGATCCTCATACTTCACCTTCCAGATTTCTGGAATTAGAGGCTTGTGCCCCTGTGTCCAGCTATTTATTTTTTCAGTAAATACACACTGAATGCCTGATTAAGCCAAACAGTGTTGGCAATGGTTCCTTTTTTCTTTTGTCTTTTTTTCTTTTCTTTCTCCTTCCTTCCTTCCTTCCTTCCTTCCTTCCTTCCTTCCATTCTTTCTTTCTTTTTTTCTTTTTGTCTTTTCGAGACAGTGTTTCTCTACACAAGTCAGGCTGGCCTAGAACATACAGTGATCCTTCTGTTTCAAACTCTTAAGTGCTTGAGTTACAAGCCTGTGCTATCATGCTCAGCCAGCAGTTTGTTCTCTCAAGCCAACATGGTCTTCCAGCCTCTCTTGGTCTAGTGGGATAGGTGATCTGGATCAAGCTAAAATGCCTGTAGCCAGTAGCTGCCAGAGGATTGAGGGTTGAGGTAGGTAGACCTCTGGGTGTATCCAAGTTGATGCACTCCTAATTCCAACACTAGTAGTGGAAGGGATATTGTTTTTTGTCACATTTTGTTGATAATTGTGTCCTGCAGTGGACAGCTAGCTGTACTATCCCAGTTTTATAGATATATAGACTGGAGCACAGATAGGTTTTGTGGCCTGCTTGATGGAACTTAGCTCATGGTGGCAGAGCTGGAATCTAAACTCAGTCCTGCATAACTTCCAGACCCAAGCTCTTGTGCAGTGATACATGGGCTGTATTAAAAATGTGCATTTACTTTGGAAGACACCTTAGGCACCACCCTTCAGTCTTTAAAAACCTTTTTCTCCTCTATAATTTTATTGAGAAACAAATAGCAATAAGACAGTTTCAAATCAAATTGGTAGGACAGTTTCAATAATTAACTCATTGCGTACTCTCTTCCTAGTGGTTATTTGCTGTACAAGATGCAGACATGATATCCTATTTACAAACACCATTAGAACAAATCCTTCTATTCATTAAGAGAATATAACTATATATCTATCCTAACCACTTTGAATACACAGATACAAAATGGACATTCATCTGTATCCCCTTTTTTTGTTAAGTTCTGTTATTTGAGTATTATAGGTTTGTTTAAAAACCTTTTGGACATACTTAAAACTTGTCTCTCTGGTTTAAAAATTAGTTATAAAGCATGCCTTGTGGGTAACAAAGGAGTAGAAACAAACCCTACCAGGCCTCAGAACCTGAGGGTCGCTTCTCAATCACATTCCTGTCCTCCATGAGCTTATGGTATTAATCTTCTCTCAATATAACTTATTTAAAATATTGTTTTATTTTCTAGTTATTGTTTTTTCTTTCTTTTGCTGTACCGGGGATTGAACTCAGGACCCTGTGCTTGCTAGGCATGTACTTATTCTACTGAGCTATCTCCCTGGGCTCTCTCTATTTTTTGTTTAGATGCATTTCACTGTTGTGAGAGAATGTGGCCTCATGGTTTGGTTGTTCATTAGCAATGTGGCCTGTTAATTAGCATCTATTGTTTTTTCTTTAGGCTTATTGTTTGGGAAAAAATGCTCTTTATTTACCAATGTCATGATTGCCTTTCTCTCATTGCTGGGACAAAATACACAAAATGAAGGAAGGAAAGGTTTATGTAGCTCACAGTTTGTGGAGGTTTCAGTTCATACTCAGCTGGCTCCAAGCAGAACGGCGCATGGCAGAGGGCAACAGTTCACAGTGGCAGAAAACAGCAAAGCAGCAAGAGCAAAAAGGGAGGAGCAGTGGCAGAGGCAGAGAGCAAGCTTCTCTCCTTTCCTTATATTGCATCCAGGCTATCTGCCCCAGGGTGGGTAGAGCACTTACACCCATAATCCAAGCCATACTCACACCCCTAATCTCAGCATTGGATCATGAATCAATCACAACCTCTAGAAGTCCACCCCGATGACCGTGTGGAAGCCTTGGGGAGATAACCAGATGCAAACCATAGCAACCATTTGATTTTCAAACCTGGAGCTTTTATTTCTTCTCTCTCTCTCTCTCTCTCTCTCTCTCTCTCTTTCTTTCTTTCTTTCTTTCTTTCTTTCTTTCTTTCTTTCGATACAGGGTCTTGCTACATAGTTGAGACTCATAGTGATCCTTCTGTCTTAGCCTCCCCAGCACTGGAATTACAGGTGTGCACCACCACACCTGATTTTGACGTTGCGGTACTAGGGATCGAACTTGGGACCTTGTGCTTGGCAAGCAGGTGCTTATTGCCGTGGAGCTGTCTCCCTAGCCCAAATTTGGAGCATTTAAAGCATGGATAATTTTGGCTTTACTCCAAAGGACTCAGATTCAGTGGGCCTGAGGGAGGGCTAGAATTTAGGTTTTCCAAATCTCTTCACTGTATATAAATGGAATTCCCCAGCTCCACCCCAATGTAGTGGTTTACATGAAGCCAGAAACTCATTTTCCTTTTACATCATTTGTAGATAAGAGGATCAGGATACTGGAGAGCCTTGACTGTCCTCAGCATATTACTCCACTTTTCCACATCTGCTAGCAGGAAGAGGGCACAGGGCCAGGGATGATCCCTCCTGATCTTCTAAGTGCAGGACCCAGTAGTGGCTCACGTCAGTTCTGCTAACACTCAGATGACCAGATTGGCTTTCAAGGAGACTAAAAAGTATGTTTTCATCTGGGTGTCAATGTACCCAGGTACAATTCTACAATGAGGAAAGAGGAATGTATTAGTCAAAATACATGACACATATAATTAAAGGAGAAAGAGTTTATTTGGCCTGATGGCTTCAATCTATGGTTGGTTAGACCCAACATAGTGGAAACATATTGGGATAAGAGCCTGGTAAAGTAAATCTGCTTACCTTATGGCTATTAGGAAGAGGTAGGGAGTAGGGAGAGAGTAGGGGGAGGAATAGAGGGAGGATATAGGGAGGGAAGAGGGGAAAGGAGAGGGAGGGAAAAGAGAGGAGAGACAGAATGAGGTATCGAAGAGGCAGGCATCAGTCAAGTGGAAATTTGGGAACATGATGGCTACAGAGCTTATGTTTTCCCATGTCGGCCAAAGTTCATTGTGAGGCCCAAAGCAGGTGTGCTTCTCTTCCTCTGGTCTCTAGCCTTTCCTTTTTTCCTTTTGTCATCATCTCTCTTTCCTGATCTACTATCTATTGTTTTCTCTACCCTTTCCTTTCCAGTCCTAAGTTGGATGCAGCAAGAAGGGCCATGTGGGGAGTGGAGTGAGTGAGAGAGGAGAGGTAAGACCACAGAGGCCCCAGGTGTTATCTTCAGGGAATCTTGTGGGCTGTGGTAAGGTTTTTGGCTTTTACTTGAGTCAAGTGCAAACCCCTGAAGAGTTTTGAGTGAAGGAGTAATGTGACCTTAGGTTCAGTTTCAGAGGACCCCTCTGCTGCTGTGTTGCAGATAGACTGCAGGAGTGGTTGACTAACTGAGTAGCCACTGCAGTAACCCGTGTGACAGACCCTGTGGCTTGGGCTGGGTTGCAGTGCAGGTGGAAAGCGGCTGGGTTCTGTGCTGTTAGCAGGCACTGAGAAAGTAACTGAATGTTGGGAGCCAGTGAGCCGTCCCTTGGGGTTCCCACAGTAAGGGGGAAGGCAAATGTACCCAGGGGCTTGGTGGTGGACAGTCTACAGGCCAGCAGAAGCAGGCAACCAGCACCTCAAGCACCAAGAGTACAGAAAGAGCCATGGTGGGACTCATTTAGCTTAGTGGGCGAATTTCTCTCACAGTGGTCATTATAACAGGCCACTATGTCACCAGTTAGGAACACTTGAGAAGAGTTTTCAGGATAGGCTGACACCCAGACACTGGCAGACACCACAGTGAGCAACAGATAAGGGTGGTATAGACAGGCCTTCTCTTATCTTAGTGCCTCAAGGGTGCAAAAGCATCACGTCATCTTCTCTCACCATGTTTCCCCTTTAGGGGATGAAAACACTCTGAATGTGAGTTTGCACTTTGAGAGAAAATTTAACCCAGATGAAACAGCTTTGCATGGGAGGAGACTAAACATAACTAGAATTATCATTTCCATGTTATACCCAAGGAATGGAGGGTTTTGAACTTTCTCCACTCAGGTGCAGGAAAACAAAAGAAGAAACTAGGTTGCACATTGAAATGGCATTGAGTTTCAGACACTTGACACCTGCTATCAGTTGGAAAATTTGAGTTGTATTTTGATAATGGTAATAAGTTCTGATTTCCATGTTTGTTCTGCCATGCCAGGTGGGTCCTGCCTGCCTGGAGCATACAGGGGTCCAACATTCCAGTATCATAGGATGCCTAAGGGATTGTAGATGAAGTACATAGACCTTAGGAAGAGCTGGTCAAAAGGTGACAATAATCCCACTAATTTGGTTTTGTGAACATGAAGAAAACTATAGGTAGAGTTGACATAAGAACAAGTGTTGGCCGGGGAGATGGCTCAGTGGAATAAGCGCTTCCCTGGCAAGCTCAAGGGCCTGAGTTCAATCCCTGGTTCTGAAAAAAAAAAAATAAAATATGGTTAAAAAAAAAAAGAACAAGTGTCCTGTTTTCTGACAGATCCATCCCCAACCCTGCTCACACCCCTCCTACGCAGCCACTGCATGTGGACATGGAGTTGATACTGTGGAGCAGCCCACTTACCTACAATTAGTTCCTGAATGGAAACCAGCGAGGTGCCTGAATGGGCTGCAGTCAGTCTTGAGACCCTCTCTGAGAGCCCACAGCCCTTCCTCAAGCTGCCCTGAGGGCCCAACGAGGAAGTAAGACACTTTTTTGGCACATGGCCCACTTGTGACTTCACAGTCCAGGCACGCTGTGATGTCAGCTTTACCCTGAAGCCTTGCAGAGGGATGAAGCCAACCCTGGGAAGACTGCAAGTCTAGGGGTGGTGCAGACAATGCTAGGAGTTTTAGGGGAGAGGTCAGGCTTGAAATGGAGCTGCATTTCTGACTACTCATGAACTGAAACCTAGCACTTTGTGTTAGCATCCAGGAGGAGGTCAGGGAAGATAGATGGAGGTGTTGGCTCACATCTGCTGTGGTCCTGGTGGCCCCTCCACTGTCCAGTAACCTGAGAAGTGTGGTGCTGGCAGCCTGTGAAGAGGGTGGAGTGGGGGCTGGTGCTCTTCCAGCCAAGTGGGGTTGGACGGCTTCCTTGGTTTGTGCCTGGATGTGATTTGCTTTCCCTAGTACCAGACCTTGGGCTTCATGTGAACTGACAGAATATAAGAAACTACCAGAAGAAAGTGTCTTATCTGGCTCTTTTCCAGACATTGCACTTGGGAGCCCAGTGGGGCTCTGACAGCCTGTTGGTTTGTGAGTTAAAAGAAGAAAAGTCAGGGCACACCCTGTTTGTTCCAGAAAGAATGTAAGAATGTGCCATGACCCAGTGAGATGACACATGATTCTCCCTACATATTTGGTAAAGGTGGTTACAAAAAGAAAAAAGGGCTAAACTGACATAATGAAAAAGAGTCAGAGGTGAAGGGAGCCATGTAGTCCCTGGCTTCTTTTGTGGCACCTCCTTGAAGTGTTGTGAGGATGAGATGAACTTAAATGTGAAAGCTTAACCTGATAATACAGGAATGCTCTGTACATATCAGCTGTCATTGTTGCAGCACTAAAGCTGACTTCTCTTGTGAGGTGCTTCTAAGTGGTGGTCTTGCCTAGTGGTTCCGCTGAATGGAGATTTGAGTTTGCTTCTGGATTTACTGCCTTAGATTCTCTCTAAACCTCAGTAGACACATGCATTGTGTGGAAATGATAATTCCTACCTCACCGCCTTGTCATGAAAGAACACAGGAGTGTCCCAGTGTCTTTGCTTTGGCTTTCATAAGCAGACATCACAGACTAGGCAGCTTAAACAATAGAAGTCTATTGCTCACAGTTTTAGAGGCTGGGGAGTCCAAAATCAAGGTTCCAGCAAGGTGGGTTTAATTCTGAAATCCCTTCTCTTGGCTTGTAGGGGGCTGCCATGTCATTGTGTGTTCCTGTGATGTCTTTGTGTACTGCAGAAACACACACCCACCCACACCCACACACACACACACATGAGGGTGCAATCAAGAGAGACTTATGAGAATACCAATCACATCATCAGAGCCTCACTTTTATCATATGATCATTAACAGATGGATCTGGGGTAGGGAATGACATAAATATCCAGTCCACAACAGAGATGATTATGTCAAGCCTAGGTCCTTCCAATTGTGTATGGGAGTCCTAAAGCTTGGCTGGCCTGGAGCCCTGCCAGGTCTCAGTGGATACAGTAAGCACTCAGCGGATGTTTGGGTGACTTAGCTGAGCATGTCCATGTCTATGAATTAGCAGTCTGACTGAGACTCCTGTGGGGGAAAAGAACATTTCTTTGGGAGCATTTTCAACTCAACGTAGTTTTTTAGTAGAAAAAATGAATCACCTGGGCTTCCAACATAGTGCTCTTTCTTGATTTCTCTCAGTAGATATGGATTATTGGGAAATCCACACACCTAACCATGACCTGGCGTATTGAAGAAATTGAGAGGAACTGAGGTTTTGTAGGTCTGCCTGAAATGGTGCTCTCAACTGTCTTGCATGTTTAGGTAATCTCTGTTGTTATTTGGGTCAGTTTTCTGAAGCATTGGAAAGAAAAGAAACATCTTCCGGCATGTCAAAATGCAACCAGCTTGTCAAAATGCAAAATTCAGCCATGGAAGAAAATGAATGCAGCATACTGAATTCTTAAGACATTTCCTTGCCTGAGGATTCTTCTCAGAGCTAGTTTTTCATGCTTTACTCTTTCTCCAATTGAAAATCAAAACAGAACCAGGCTCCAAAAGGGAGACAATCCTTTTAAGAGGTTAGGGTGCCAAGGTTCCAAACTAAGTGATTGCCTAGAAATTGAAAAGGGCTGAGTGAGTTTCCTAAAAACACTTTTCTCTTTGGCATAGAACTTAAAACTTTATAGAATAGTTTCAGATCTATTATCTCATTTATCTTAATGACAACCTCATGTGGAAGGGCCAGGACATTTAGGTCTGAGGTTCAGGGATGTTAAATGTTTTCCAGAAGATCTTACAGCTGGCTAGCAACCAAAGGAAAGATCTAGAAACAAGGCTACTGAAGTGTAAGCCTGTGAGCCTTGAACAGTCTGAGGCATCTATCCAGACTGAGGCCAATAATGAGTGCTTCCTTTTGTCTAGGTTTTTCAGGATCCAGGAGAAACTCTGGTGAAAGAGACATTGTTTACCTGTGGTGGAAGACATGATGACATGGAACGTGAGAGGGCTGGGCACAGCAGATGCCTCAGAATTATCAAAACATTTGTTTCTCATCATTAACAGCAGCCACAAATCATTATTAAGTGCTAGCTCTGTGTGAGATCCATGGAAAGAAGACAGAATGAATAAGACATGATGTTTGTAGTTTGTCTGGGGAGGCTGAACACAGGTATTTGAAGCAACACAAGCATCAATCCAAGTTAGTATTTCTGGGTGTCAGATGTGTGGTCAAGAGAGAGAAACAAGGGCTTGAAGAGCCAGAGAAGGAGGCAGGCAGGATGGAAAAGAGATAGGGAGGGAGGGAGGGAAGGATCAGAGAACATACAGATAAACAGATCCCCTGAGATGGTCAGAGGAATTTGTAGGGAGAGCACCTCAGAGGGTGCAGAAAAGTAGAGAAACCATTTATGGTTGTGACAAAGAGATATACAAAGCTTCTTAGTAAGCAGGGGCATGAGTGAATTAGTTTGGCAGGCATGAGGAGATAATTTAGAAAGGGGAACAGGGGATCACAATGGTAAGAGAGATAAAACTGGGTCAGATTATTGGGTGAAGAGTGACATGTGACTTCATGCTATGGGTCATGGAAAAGCAGGGAAAGTTTGTGAACTAGTATAAAAGCAAAGCACAGAGACCAGCGTGTTCTTTTGGGAAGGCCACCAGTGTGATCGCCTTAGTTTCTCCTTGTTAGGACACAATATCTTTTTTTTTTTTTCCTATTTTTAATACAGTTAAATTTTAATTTGAAAAAGTTTAGTAGTAGACATCGTAAGTAATATTTCTCCTGCATAATCACTGTCAATAATTACCAAATGTACCAACACACCTTGGGTAGTAATACTACTCCTTTCTACAATCAGAGCTACAGTATCTTTTGGAATAGGGCCGAAAACTCCAGTTTTAATTTTGTAAACTCCACAAGTTTGGAGAAAAAGCTGATTTTCCACAGCCATCAGATCTAAAGCTGCACTTCTGCTTCCAGGGGTTGCATGGAAAAGATCTTTGATCCTGCATTTGATTGACATTCTGGCTGGCCAGTGGAAACTGTGGGTATCCTGTATTGTTTATCTTTAAGCCCCTGGATGATGGAACCACTCTCCAGTCTCTTTGAGATTGTAAGGGTTGGCCATGCTTATCAAGTTTGCAAGGGCATTCATTAGCCCAGTGTTTACCTTTTCCACATGTCAGACAAAGTCCTGGAGCAGTCTTATTACTCTTATCTAAGATACAATATTTGACACAACAGGGGCTGGAGAGATGGCTCAGTGGTCTAAAGCACCTACTTGGAACAAGCTTGGCAAGGCATCAGGGACCGCGGTTCAATCCCCCAGCACCACATGCCAGCCAGCCCCGCCCCCTGGTGGGCTGAGCTGGCCACACACACCACTCTCTCTCTCTCTCTCTCTCTCTCTCTCTCTCTCTCTCTCTCAAATAAATAAAAAAAAAATAAAAAAAAATATTTGACACAACATATTAAAGGAGGAAGGTTCAGCTTGGCTTGTTGTTTTAGAGGATTCAATCCATAGTTGGCTGGCTCCTAGGTGTGTAGGGCATGGTGGAAGGGCTTGGCAGAGGAAAGCTACTCACCTCACAGCAACTGAGAAGTGGAGTGAAAAGGGAGGAGACGCTCCCCTTGAGGTCACCCAGCTTTTCTGACCAGACTTCACCTCCCAACAGCTCACTGATTAATCCATTGATGAGGATAGCATCCCCATGGTACAATCTCCTACCCAAAGACTACCTCTGGAGATGTGAGGTTTTGAGAAGACATTCCAGATCCAAATAATAAGTCCTGGCTTCCCAGAGGGCATTCCAGAGGGGCTTTCATGAAGAAAATTGCTGCCTTGTTCCAGGCACTGTGCTAGTTCCTGGAGACGCAAAGGTGAATAACAGTTTCTGCTTCTAGAGTTTTGGTTTCAGTGCCAGGCACATGAATTAGTGCAATCTCTTCTTATAAGAAAGATTTATTGCCCACTGTTGCCAATCTGACCTCCATCCTACCTTCCATGTCTTTCTCATACCAATCTCTTTTAATGTCTTTCCTTTTAGTTTTGTAAATATTTTCCATTATAGCTTTAGTAAAATCTGTGGGAGCCTGCCTTTGAATCACTGTCTCTTCAAGTTGACTGAGAAACTTCTGGTCTCAATTTCAGAGTCATGTGTTGATTTTATTGGATAACCCTCAAGAGGCAACCCTCATTTATTATATCTCTGTATTGTTAAAGAATGCTCCACTGTGCTGCCTAAGTATGAGCTCAACTGTAGTCCTTGAAATCTTGGAATGGCGGAAATCTAACATTTCATTCTAATTGGAAAATTGGATTAGAAGTTGCTCATTTCCATTCTTGTAATACTTCTCCACCTTTCACATTCCACATTGGCAAGTGACTGGCAGATTCTCTTTATATTGGATGTAGATTTGACAGAACCTGAAGACTTGGAACATTGAAAACTGTCAAATGTTCTATTCTAGCCCTTTCTCTTCTAGAGTCTCAGTCTTCTTTTTCTCCAAAATCATAATCACCATGACCATCTTCAATTTTCCACATCTATTATGTGTTAGGAAATATACTAAGAAATCTCCTGGGTGCCTGAAGTAACAGTGTAAAAATGATCTGCACTCTTTATAATGATCTTTGAAAATAGATATTAATCTTTTTATTATACAGATAAATAAAGGAGGTAAGGTTAAATGATTTTCTCAAGAATGCATGAATCCTAAGTAGAGAGAGACATACATGTAAGTGCTGCTCTATTCGGTTCCAAAGCTGAACCTTAAATCGCTGCATTATGGCTCCATGCATTTTACATGCTGTGCTTTTTTCTAGCCATACATGCTGCTTGTGGGACACTCAATATCTTTCTGTTTTGGCTTCATTTTTGGAGAGCGGTAAAGGAAGGCAGATTAGCTGGGTCATTAGAGTAAAGCCTGGAAATCAGTTGTGAATTTAAGTCCACAATCTACTTACTATCTTGATATTTCTTAGAATCTTAGAGCGTTAGTTTTCATATCTGTAAAATAAGATATTGTGAGGTTTCAGAGAGATGTGTGTGATAGAAGGCTTAGAATAACAGCCAGGGCTCAGTAAAGGGGCTTCTGCATGACCTGGACTTGGAGCCTGCAGGAGCCAGTTCTTTGGCATAGCTTCTGTGGTGCAGTTTCCTCCTAAGCACTTTCTGCTGTTAAGTTCTTCCAACCACCGCCTTCCTCTGCCTTGGAACTCTGACCTTTCTCCATTGCAAGGACTTTTCAAAGGCTTCTATCTGAGATTATTTCCTACATTCTGTCCCACGAACCTGGATGGCTTCTTAATTCTTTCATCTACTTTGACTTTTGAGTAATTCTGATATATAACACATATAATTGACAACTGGCTCCAGGAACTTAAAAACAAGTAAAAATAGGACATAGTCTATAGATCTTTGGCACTGATTCTTTATTGTCCAGACTTCCTGGGATATCCTGTGCTTTCCTATCTGAGGGATTCTGGAAGCAGCAACGTCAGCATTACCTGGAAACTTGCTAAAAACCTAACTCTTGACCTCCACTCTAGAGGCTCTGTGCTGAGTTCTGCCTTGTTCTCCTGCCTTGGGATGATCCTCTCATCTCCCATTTCTAATATTTCCTTAGATTTTAAAGATGATAGAGGAAATTAAAATCTCAATCACAAGCTTGCAAAACCCTTTAAGTGAAAGTGAAGACAGAGTTTCAGATTTTGAAGATGCTGGTGCAGCTAGTGAAAAGGTAAGAAAGGATCTCTTAAAAACAATGAGGAAAAAAAAATGAAAACAACGAGGATGCAGGAAAGAATAATCCATCACCTGCAAGATGATGCAAAGATGAACAATGTGAGACTAATAGGCATCAATGAGAAAGAAGGAGTCAATACAAATGACATTAAAAAAATATGGGCAGAAGTAATAGCAGAAAACTTCCCAAATATAAGGAAACAATCTGACATTCAGGTAACTGAAGCATACAGAACACCAAGTGACTTCAACCCAATGAAAAACACACCGAGACATATAATAGTCAAGATCCCAGAAATTCAGCACAAGAATAATCTACTGAAAGCTGCTAGAGAAAAGAAGCAGATCACATTCAAAGGAAAACCTATCAGAATTATGGCTGATTTCTCTTCACAAACCATGCAGGCAAGAAGAGCATGGAGCAGGGTACTTCAAATCCTCTATGAAAACAAATCCCAGCCCAGAATACTATACCCTGCAAAACTCTCTTTCAAGTTTGATGGAGAAGTGAAATACTTTCATGACAAAGAACAGTTAAGAATTTCATGATGACAAAGCCAACCCTACATTTTAAAGATGAGTCTTCTTTTTCAGCTGGAACCATGGAGAGTGTCAAAGGGAAGAAAAAGAAGGTTCCTGCTGTTCCAGAAATGCTTAAGAAAAAGTGAAGACATTTCGCAGAGCTGAGGGTAAGGTGCCTGAGAAATAAGTTTGCCTGGAAGACTCTTTGCAAGGCAAGAAGGAAGCTCATCTATGAAAAAGCCAGGCGCTATCACAAGGAGTACAGCACTGAGATCCTAATAGCTAGGATGGCAAGAAAAGCTGGCAACTTTTATGTCTCCGCAGAGCCCAGACTGACATTTGTTTTCTGGATCAGGGGTAATAATGGTGTGAGCCCAGAGGTCCTCACGATGTTGCAGCTTCTTTGCCTTTGCCAAATCTTCAATGGTACCTTTGTTAAGCTCAACAAGTCTTCAATTAATATGCTGAGAATTGGGGAACCATATATTGCATGGGGGTACCCAAACCTGATGTCAGTAAATGAACTAATACACAAGCATAGCTATGGAAAAATTGGTAAGAAGTGAATCACCTTGATAGATAATTCATAGATTGTTCAGTTTCATGGTAAATACAACATCATCTGCATGGAGGATCGGATTCATGAGAACTACACTGTTAGAAAATGCTTCAAAGAGCCAAATAACTTCTTATGGCCATCCAAGTTATTGTCTCGACAAGATTGAATGAAGAAAAAGACTACCCATTTGTGGAAGGTTGAGATGCTAGAAATAGGGAAGACCAGATCAACAGGCTTATTAGAAGGATGAACTAAGGTATCTACCGTAATGTTTTTATGATTTGGTCAGTTAATAATGTATCTATTTCAAAAAATATATGAAGAAGCCACAATATTTGCTTTAATTTAAATATTTGAGAAACATTACTGATGGCTTTCAACTATTCAATTATCACTATTTTACATGGATAGCCTTCTAACACATGTCTATGTTGCATTTAGACATCCATTATGGTGAGTAAAGAGAAATTGGCACCATCCCTGGAACACTGTAGCAGCCAAGTGTCCTGCTTGGCAATTGTTCTGCCTAACATCTGTGTACTGTAATGTTTATGAATTTATTTGGAGATTGCCTTCATCTTATCAATTTTGTAAAATGGGTAGCATGTTTTTAATAAGAGAAAATGATAAATCAGTCTATCTCATAATCCTAACGCATTTCAGTATAGATTGCCAAGTACTGGGTACTTGTTCTGTGTTTTTTGAATGATTAGAGAAAGGAATGAATGAATGATAAGAATAGATTGTTCTGAACATGAACATCTGGTGACCTCAAAGAACTTCAGTGCTCATCGGGCTGCAGCTTATTATTTTGTGTTTTGTTATAGAATATGTATTAAGAAAAACCATTTTAAAATAAATAAAATATTTTGATATTATTAGGATCAAATATTGTCCCCAAATAATAAAGTGTAATTAGGTATTTTGTAATTGAAGCCCTCCAGGAATTTCTGATGTACATGCTTGTTTTAGGTGCACTGCCGGAACCCCTGGAAAGCTTTTCTGAATTTGGATCGTGGTTGTGTGTGACCATTTTCCACCTACTCACTCCCTGAAACTAGCCTCAGCCTATGATCAGGTGTTAGTTGTTGGCATTAGTTTGAACTAATTCATGATCTGTGCCATGATCTTTGCTCTGCTAATGCAAATAAATACCTTTGGTACAGACCAAATAGCTTCTCAGAATTAATTGTATAGAGAGGCTTATCTTACCAGACTGAAACTTAGGCAAAGTTCTTCTTGCTTCTTTAATAAGTTATAATCTTATTATCATTTAGTTTAATTGACAGAGCTTTCTTTTATTGTATAGCCAAGTGTTCATTTTCTCTTAGCTTTTTCTAATATATTTGGTGTAGAGCTATATTTAAGCCTAGTATTTAGAGCAAATGTCTTATATGAAATCTTGCTTGAGGGCTATCTTTGGATTATAGCTCTAGAGATTATATTGAGAAGAAGTAAATATCTTCAACAACTTATAGGGCTGGTGTTGACTAGAGATTGAAACTGTTCAAGAAACATTAGTTCTACCAGATAGTGCAACTCCTAGGGAAAGGGAATATGCCCGATTTGCCTGTATGTTCCAGTTATTTAGCACCATTCCTACCAAGGGTTTGCTTATTGTAGTGCCTACTCTACACTAGGATTTGGGACTTTTTAATAATGCACAACAGATATAGTTGTTGTCCTCGTAAAGTTTATAATCTCTTGGTGCTGAATGAATAATTGTTCTGATTTAGTAAAAAGTAATGCATTATTAAGGGAGACTGAGAGTGTATCAGATTTCTTGGACCCAGAAATTACTGGTAGAGAGGATCAATTAGTGAACTGAACAATGAAGCTGAATTAACATGGCCTTTAAAAATATTCTGGTAGCGGAGGTGAAACTAACTCTATTTGGAGCTTATTAGAGAAGTCATCACTGTGTGCAAAGAGATGGAAATAAGGTACTCCCTGAGCACCCTCGGAGAGCAGAAGTCATGACAATGTCAACAGGAACAGTCCTGGCCATGGGCTGAGTATGCGTCAGAAGCCCGTAGGCTGCTAAGTTCCTCCAGCTCTTTGCTCCTAGTTTTATGAAAGAATTTCATGTATTCCTTCTAGCTCTGCCATCAACCTGTGGTGCAACTGGTATATCACTACACATCTCAGGTTCTTATCTATAAAAATTAGGGGATAAGCCTGAATGTTGTCTATGATTTTCAAGTTAATAACCTTACTTTTTTTTGTGTTCCTTGGTAACAGTTAACATGAAAGCATTCAGTCAGTGAGTTGGGTTTAAATATCTCTCAAGCACTGTTGGAGCACAGCCACTTGGCGCTACAGTAAGTTTTGCACATGTACTCGGGTATGGTATAGTGTCTACAGAGGGCATTTCTTTAAACAGCATCCTGCTTTAGAAAGGTACATACATGACTGTTTCTAGAACTGCTCTGTCCTTCTACATTGACTGTATCCCAACAAATGATTTTTTACTTTTGTAAACAACAAAGCAAAGGATATTACTTTAGAAACGTATGTCTGTTATGTAACACTGTTTTGCTAATAAACAGACTATAGAATTTGTGCAAATTTATGAAATGTGCAACAGAATGCTACAGCATTCTCGAGCCACCACTGTTTTTACAAATTTGGCATCTGCAGGCCTCAAAAGGCTGAAATGTCTTAAATTTATTTACACCCTGCCGTTTCCTTAGGGAACTGTTTTCCATAAGCTAATGAGGCGCTGGTGCAAGGCCTCTCTGTTATTCCTGGCAAGAACACTGAGACACATCGCCTGCTGCTCTGCTTTTTTCCTCAGTAGTCCAGTGCAAATAATAAATATGGGGAAATACATCATCCCTTTGAATGCGGGAGCCAAGCTGTGGGACTGCCAAGGCTGAAACAAAGCGATTGCGGACTTGGAGCCCGCACAGGTCTTGTACCTGTGTTTCAGAGACTCTTCAACTGTGTCTTGTATCATGTCCATGTACTTGTTGTAAGCATGCAGGGAATTTCTTGAAATCAGCTCTATAAAGAAGGTCTTTCTTTGGAAGTTTTCTTTTTCATGGAGCAAGCGCTATTCTGAGGTGAGAGAGCCTGTCATCTACACTGTGACTCTAATAGTAAGAATTTATCCGAGAAGGTTCCCAGGGTCACACTGGGATCTGTGAGAAGGGAAGCAGAGTGCATGCCTCACCTTCGCGATGTGTGTGGGTAAGCTGGGGCAGGGGTGTTCAGATTAGCAGGGCTGCTCTTCCCTGAGATGGTCACTCACATGGATCCATCCACCTTCCCGAGGAGATCCACATGGTGGAGGCTTTGTGGCACTCTTTTCATGCCGTAGGCACTCAGTGAAAGAATAGACAAATGGCGGCGGTTGCTGCCCTATTTCTGATTGCCCCTGACAGCGACCCAGTTTACAGGACTTAAATGGGTATTATTATCAGGGATGTCCAGGGATTAAACAGGGGAAGGGATTTTCCTGGTTTTGAACTTTTCACAGGCCTTGAACTCAGTCTCTAAGACGAGTCGGTAACCCTACTTCCAACTGTCCTCTGATAGTACTTTTGTTCAGCTGCACTTCATCCACACAATTAAGTCTTACTGATTTAATTGCACATACTTTCCCCTTCTCCTTTCTGCTTTGCTTTTGCTGCTGGCCACCCAGAGCTGGTTAAGGTTCAGCCAGAAGTGTTTCCTGAGTTTGGGAAGGCAGTGAAGAGAATTTAGACAAATGTTTTTGATGACCTATGAGAAATAAATTTCTTTTCAGTAATTGGGCAAATATTTTTACCTTTACTAAAGTTCTTAGGTGGTCTCACAACTATAAGGCAAAGATAAATTTGGGGAAAGATTATAGGCCTGACATTTCTGAAAGTGCTTTTCCAGTTCTGAGATTTAACGACAACAGCGCTACTCTTCACGCCTAGGGGACAGTAGTACACCAGCCAGGCATGACCCTCAGTGGAGATGGAAAGTAGGAGAAGCCTCTCTTGCGCCTCTCAATCTCTTCCCATGGTAACCCAACTCACCACTTACCTTTCTAATTTCTTCTTCTGCTGTCTACAATGAATGAAGCAGAATGAAGAGAATGTTGACCATTAAGTGCTTAAGAAAAGGAACTAGTGAAAGGGTGGATGTGGGTCCTAAAGCCCATGTTCCACTGTACAATTGATCCATGTACCTCTGGACTTTGGATCTCTTTGGAGCACACATGAATCTACTCAACACAAAAATCAAGCAGGGCCTTTCCTGTGTCCAACTACTCTGCTTCACTGAGCCCACGGACTTGAATTCTGGTAGTTGCTTCATGCTGCTATAGTTGGGAATAGTTCCTTATGGGAACCAACTTTTCTGCATATATATAGAGGTGACCTGAGAGGAAACCAGAAACTAGGGGACATTGTGAGATTGTTTTGCCTCATGCTATGTGTCTTAGTTACTTTTCTAAGTTGCTGAGACAAAATACCTGAAGCCCAAAGTTAAAGAGTAAAGGTTTATTTTAGCTTACAGTTTGTAGAGGTTTCAGTGAAAACTTGGCTGGTGCCAAGGCAGGGCATCATGGTGGAGGGGCACTGCAGACGAGAGACAGTCCATGGTGTGGTAGGGCAGGCAGAAGGGAGCAAAACAGCAAAGAAGTAAAGCAGCAGAAGCAGCAGCCTTACTCTCCTCCCACCTTTTAAAAATGTATTTAGTACAGGGTCTACGGGGTCTCACTACATAGGACGGACTCCTAGCGATCCTCCTGTTTTCAGCCTCCCAAGCACTGGGATTACAGGTACATGCCACCATGCCCAGTCTCAGTTGCCACTGTCTCAGTGTGTCCCAGGGTTGGGGCTAGCACGGCACACTAAGGACAAAACCACAGTTCCTGTGTCTGCCTAGACAGGCACTTTAATCCGTTGAGCTATCTGGCTGGCCCTATTCTCTCTTTTATTCCTTCCAGGCTTCTTGTGTTTTGGGTGCTGCCACCCACAGCCAGGGTGGGCCTCCCTATTATCTGCACCCAGAGCTATGCTAAACAAATCAGTGTACAATCTGGCTGCTTCTGGATGGAGATATCCCCCTGGTCACTTTGGTCTTCTCATGCCTCTGAGGAAACAAGCTAAAAAGGAAGTCACAGAGTTGTCAGGTGTGATTGACCCAGACTATCAGGGGAAATTGGGTTATTACTTCACAATGGAGGAGAGGAAGAATATACATGGAGTGTAGGTGATCCTCTGGGGCACCTCTCAGGGTTGCCATGACCTGTTTGTTATTAAAGTCAGTGGGAAATTGCAACAATTTAGTACAGGCACAATGATAAATGGTTCAGAGCCTTCAGGAAAGAAGGTATGGGTCACTCCAACAGGAAAAGAACCAAGACTTGCTGAAGTACTTGCTGAGGGCCAAGGGACTACAGAATGGGTACTAGAAGGTGGTTCTAAATACCAATTACAACCCTGTTGTCAGCTACAGAAAAGGGGATTATAATTGTACTATTTCACTCCCATATATAGTTCATATTATAATATAATATGGACAGATTTAGTAGGAGGTTTTAGGATTATTAAACTTGTATTAATGTTGAAGCATAAGCATCAAGCAAAGAAAACTTACCTTCTATTTTGTTAAGGGTATTAGTGCATTTCCATTTGTACGCAGGGTAGTTATAACAATGCTAGGTGTAATTATATGCATACCTCTGTATCTGCAGACTGGTTTAAAGACATATGCCAAGTTGACAAGGGGTGGATTCTTGTGGTTGATACATTGTGTCAACTTGGCTGGATGACACCCCCCTTCAGGAGGGCCCTCCCTGGGGCACAATTGGGCCCACCCTGCAGCATGATTGGTTCTGTCCTAGGGTGCAACAGACCCACCCCAGAGTGATTCAGCACAAAGAGACCATGTAAAGGGGCTGAGGAAGGAGTAGACCTTCTGCTTCCTCAGAGGAACTTCAGTCTTCTCATTGGGCTGGGACTTATGGCCTGGCTTGCAGTGCAGATTTTTTGGCCTCTGGCTTGGATCCTTCAGCTTCCACTGCAGACTCTTCAGCCTTCCATTGCAGATCCATTGGTTGACTGATAGAGACTTGCACCGAGCCCTGTAGTGAGCTTCAGACCTTGGGACTGGATCCTTCAGTCTCGTGTGTTCAGACATCCTCTGCATGTGTCCTCATCTGACTCTGCAGCTGGGTAAATCAATCTTGTAATTCCTCATAAATTGTACATCTTGTGTTAATATCTGTTCCTTATATCATATCTGTTCCTCTAAGTAAAACTCTGACTAATACAGTGTACTAATTTAGTAATCACACACTCTTAATCCCAGCATCACACACTCTAGATCCAGCCACTTTTGAAACCATGTAAGGCTTTAAGGGAACATCTAGACATAAATCATAACACCATATGCTTTATGCATATTATCTCCACAGTCACATGCTTGAGATAACTGTATGAAGTATATATTTTTTCATCATTTTACAAGGAAATGGAAATTCTGAGAATATAAGTGGTTGCCCTAAATCACATAGTTAATACTGGCAGAGCCAAGATCCACACACAGGTTGGGTCCCCTCTCCCACTGCTGTGTGGTACCTCACTCAGTCTCTCAGCTTTGCCAGTTGTCTGGGCAATGGATTTAATAGTAGGGCAAACTATCTGGCTCTGCTCCAGGGGACAACACTGCACTGGAAATACCAGGATCTGCTCTTGATCAAATTTCTGAAGTTTGAGCAAAGAAGAGGCTAAAACAATTTGTCTTTTTAGGGAATTTTCAATTCCTTTGGGGTGCCTCCTAACACAGTCATGTCTTTGGAGGCTTCAGTAAAGCTTAACATGTTTACTCATGTTAGGTATTATCTAATCATTGCATAGATATTAGATTCAAACTTTTCTCAAGTTAGGGAGACAGACTGGGGAATGTGATGAGGTCCAGCTTGGAGGACAGAGGTATCCTGAGGAGAAGGCCTCACTTTAGAGACAACTGGCAAAGCTTGAGTAGAACAGAAGGTTATGGACAACTAGAGGCAATGTAAGGCTGCAGTGGGGGAAAGCCCCAAAGAATGGATAAAAGACAGAAGATGAGAAAACAGTGTCATCGCTCTGATAGGTGA
Organism: Octodon degus; assembly: GCF_000260255.1. Classification (NCBI taxonomy): domain Eukaryota; kingdom Metazoa; phylum Chordata; class Mammalia; order Rodentia; family Octodontidae; genus Octodon; species Octodon degus. Next base: position 2,524,437 of record NW_004524710.1, on the reverse strand, counting down.
AGACAACCTTTAAAGGGTAGGTTCTCAAGACTGATGCTTGTTGTGTCATCCAGCGTGCGAGAGTAATTCTTTTATTTGACAGGGTCTTGTTATGTCACACAGGCTAGACTCAAGGTATTCTCCCACTTCAGTCTCCTAAGTAGTTGGGACTATGGGTAGATTTCACTGTACTTGATTAGGAAGTTTTTGTAAACATAAGATCAACCCATGTTCACGGATTCCTTTATTACCTGCACCATAATTCATCAGAAATGGTAATGAACTAATATATTCAGGGCAATCTGTAGTTAAGAAATAGTCACAAGAAGGAGCAGGCAAGTGGCATCTAGGATTTATTAGGGGATGTGCACATGGGCTGGATTCTAGTTCTAGAAAATTATCTATGCTGTTCACATCTTACTATTGAGAATTGACTCGCAGCATGAGATACTGGAGCTTTGCACATCTGTCATTCGTCACACTTAGATTTCCTAGTGAAGGTGCACGTGGATGGTGATGAAACCATTCTTTGAGCGAATGCTTCAAAACTCCTGCACATACATGAGTTTACCCAAGGAAAAGTGGTCAGTGGAACATGTACTATAATTTTACCCAGGTATCCCTATGTTTCTGTCATTATTTATCAAGGCCTGTGATGCTTTATTGTGAATGTCTTCAATGGACAAAAATTCCTCTTTTAGTTGTGCATAGGATCTATGAAAACATTTGATGTCTGGGTTTAAAGTTTGGGGATGAAGACAATGGATCAAGCTGTACAATGTTGATTTCAAAGCAGATGTCTATGTGACTGACAGGTAAAGTAATGGCATTACCATGTGTGATCAATCACCAGTGTGGTGAGTGCAGCCAACCACAGAACCTAGGGCTCCCCCAGCATCTAGAAAGAGCAGATTCTGCAAAGGCATTTCTTAAGATTTTGTCCTTCTCTGGGAATGCTGTTATGATGACTTCTAGGATAGCCCAAATAGCCACTGACATCTGGACATTCTCTACACATTTCAAGGAAAACAAACAAAGAACAGTCTTGGACCAGCATTATTACCTGTTCTTCGGCTCCTACAGAATCTTAGAGAAGAAAGTGTTTTTGCTTGTAGAGTAGGGGACAAGCAGGGGAACATTGACTTTGCAGATGTTTTCTGATACTAGCTGGCCCAAAGGAATCATGAGATTCCCTCAGAGCCTCAGTTTTCCTATGCATCATTTGGAGGTTGCGACGCTAGAAGTCCATTAAGATGCTGAAAGAGGGGACAAGGAGAATGTAGCACACAGTAAGCTCTTTCCCCCACTCGCTCTTGTTCTTAACAATTTTCTTTCCCTAGGAACACTATCCTGAACCTGTTAGGCATTCCTTCTAAAGATCCAATTCTTCCCAACCATACACCTTATCACATTTCAAAGCACTTGTTTTCCAACCTTTATACATTACATAATTTTTTTTTTTGGTGGAATCAGGGATTGAACTCAGGCCTTTGCACTTGCCACGCAAGTACTTACTCTACTGAGCTATCTCCCCAGCCCTCATTACATAAACTCTTATTTTCTAGCATGAGGCCTGACATACATTGTGGTGTACATTAGATATTTGTTGAATGAATGATATGAATGAATCAATAGTATTTTATTTCAGTCCTTTGATGACAGTGGGAAGGGACTCTCTGCTGTGGTAAAATAAAGCTTGACATAGGTTTTTTTTTTTTTTTTTTTTTTGTACTTTAGGGAAGGGTCTATAGGCTGTTCAGGGTGTCACTACTAGATCAGACTAATAGTGATCCATCTGTTTATAGCCTCCCACGAGCTGGGATTACAGGTGCACACCACTATGCTCAGTCTCAATTGCTGTCTCAGTGTGCCCCGGGGGCAGGGCTGGCATGGAAGGCCTGGGGATTGAACCCCTGGACATAGAGTTTTATGGATTTACTTTGGTGCTACTGAACCAAGGGGCTCTAGGTGTGGTCAGCCAGGTGAAGGAGTGAGGGATCGTCACCCTGACCCTCCAACTTGCAGCTCCCCGTTACCTCTGGCCATAGCTAGAAAGTGGTTAACCATGACAAGTGATTTGGGAGGAATGTTCTTTGTATTACAAGTATCAGAATACTTAGTGCCTGAGGCCAGCAATCAATAGCCTTATTAGAAGGAAATCTAGATATTTTCTTTGGAGCATCTTTTAGAGGTTACGGGTAGAACTGTTTATTTTAGTGCTGCAAGTTTCAGAGTTGTAATTCTATTTATAAGATTGGAAGAAAGCTATGGCTATTAGACTTATTTTGGTTATGAGGCATTATAATCTTCAGTATTAGGAATTTCAGATGTTTTAATTTAAGCTCAGTACATAGCAGTATGTGTGGAGAATGGATGTGTGTGGAACAGCCTGACTTTTTTTCCCCATAATTTTATTGATAAACAAATAGCAATGAGACAGTTTCAAATCAAATTGGTAGTACAGTTTCAATAATTAACACATTGGGCTGGTGAGATGGCTCAGTGGTCTAAAGCACCTACTTAGAACAAGCTTAGCAAAGCACAGGGACTGCGGTTCAATCCCCCAGCACCACAT
>NW_004524710.1:2508073-2513178 GCF_000260255.1 Octodon degus | reverse complement strand
TGTCTATCACTTCAGGTGAGAAAATCTGGGAAAGGAGCAAAGGATGGGCTGATAATATCATACTTTGTGAGAACATTCTGATTTTAGGAAGATTTTCTTCTGATGTCTCCTTGCAAACTGAGCTTTTTATTGTAACATGCTGTGACATGATAATAATTATTGGAATATGGAGATGAACTATCTGGGGTCATCTATTCTGGTCACTGGGAGCTGTGGGAAGGCTGAGTTTATACCCTGAGATTGATGGTTCTTGTTCCCCTCCTAGAACATGACACTTGTGCAAGAAACAAATAATAGAAGGTGTAGTGGATTGCTAACTAGTGGTTAACTTGTTACCCTCAGCTGAATTGAACTAGTGTGGTGATGGGTGTGGGAGGCACACCTGAGCATTGTTGCCAGCAGTATAAGAGGCATGAATAGAGAAGCTATTAAGTGGGTTTTAGGGAAATTGTTTGGAGAAGCAGTTAGAGCTGTTGGAAGCCATAACTTCTCTTGGGCTATTCTGCTGGAGAACTTTGTCATGCTGGCTTTCCTGATGAACTTGGTTGTTCATGTCACTGGAGGAGGTTGAGCCCTTTGTTGTGGCTGAGAATGACTGTGGTTCATTTTCTGGGATCTCTGGTCCTCATCTTGAGCATTGCTTCCTGATGCCAGAGGGGAAGATGATGAACTGTTCAGGCTCATGGAGAAGCTTGTTACGTTGGCTTTGCTGATGGGAACTCAGTTTTTCTCATTGTAAGAGCAGCTCAGGACCTCACTGTTGCTGAGGATGGCTGTGGTACATTTGGGGGAAGCTCTAGTTCTTACCTTGAGTGTTGCTTCCTGGCTCCATTCCAGATCCCTCAGCCTGAGCAGATCCTTTATCTCACTGGCATAGACTTTCTAGCTTCCACCACTGACCTTTGGGCCTTTTCAGCATAGATCCATGAAGTGGACTTTCATGAGACATTGTCATGGCCTGTAGGCCTCCAGAGGCATTGTTATGGGCTCTATGTCTTCAGCTGGGCTCATTCAGGATGTTAGGACCCAGGCCCTCAGCTGGATTTTTTGGTCTTTAGTGTGTAGACAGATTTCCTGCACTCTTTGTATATGATTCTTTGGGTGATTATAAAATATTCTTGTGAAATGTGCCCTGTATTATATTGCTCCCCTGTGCCCACTTCGGCAGCACATACATATTGTTCCCCTTGCAAAAACCCCAAAGCATGATAGGATACAAAACATTGTCTTGGTTACTTACCTCTTGTTGCTGAGACAAAATACCTGACACCCAGAATTAAAGAGGGAAAGGTATATTTAGCTCACAGTTTGTGGAGGTTTCAGTCCATATGTGACTGATTCCAAGGCAGAGTGGCACATGACAGAGGACAGAAGTTTGTGGCTGTGGAAAACAGCAAAAACAATAACAGTAAAAAGAAGAAGTGAGAGCAAGCCTCTTCCCCTGCCCTATACTGTATGCAGGCTACCTGCTGTAGGGTGGATTCCCAGCATTGGACCATGAGTCAGTCAAAACCTCCAGAAGTCTGCCCCACAACTGCATGAAGCTATGACATATACAGTCAATTTTCATTATTCATGGAAGTCAGTCTACAAAGTTATGTGAACACTGAGTTAATAAGTAGTAAGCCATTGCCCTTAGGAATAATACATGATTAGGTTCTTTTTAGTCTTTGGTGATAACACTTTCATCAATAATCAATACATACCTTGTTTTATGTATCTATTTAAAGACACATTATTTAATATACCTTTGGCTCATTACTGTTGAACTCACAGCTAACAGCACTATAACTCATGCCTGAGCAAAGCTTATCTCACAGACATATTTTCTTCATAAAGCATGTCACAGCCCTCTTGGGCTTATCTCTTGATTTGGGCTTCTTTGTTGATTGCCTGACTAGTATTTCAGGACTAGGTTTGAGGGAGTCATTTTAAGCACTAACAAAGAGCACCAAAAATACAAAAGAAGGTGACACTAAGCATACTGTGAAAAAGACACTTTTTTACAGTATGAAAGCTTAAACAAGAGGGCAGAGGGTATTATTTTGTTCAGTGTTAGTGGTGAATGCATGAGGCAGACAACTCAAAACTTTCACCCAACTTGCTAATGTATAGATAATTAAAGTGGGTGGATTATTGATTTTTTGGAGTATGAATTAATTTTAGTAAGTAAACATACTCACAAATATGTGCTCCATGAATAATTGAAAGCTGGCTAGATGGCATCACAGTGGGTAAAATATATCAGTTCCAGACTTTTCTAATGAAATTAGGTCCTTTAGCATAATAGTGCTGTTAGCTGTAAGTTCAACAGTAATGAGCCAAAGATATATTAAATAATGTGTCTTTAAACAGAAACATACATAAAACAAGTTATGTATTGATTATTGATGAAAGTGTTGTCACCTGGTAGACAGCTGTACTTCTCAGGAGCTATGTCTGGGAGACATAGGAAGCAATATTTATCTACTCACTTGAGTAGATGAATGGCAAGGTGAAATTCAGAATGCCCCCACAATGCTCCCTGTAACTTTTTGTTTAGCTATCCCTAAGTATCACAAGCATGAAATACATCCATACCATTCTTTTGTTCTGCAAAAATATAGTTTACCATAATGGAATCTGGGTATGGCTCACAGTCACTGTGCTGGGGGAAAACAGGGCTCCATCTGTGCATTCACCCACTTGGTAGATGAGTGGCAGGGTGTGCACAGGAGCTCCAAGGCAGCAACAGGTGAGCTTTACTCATGAAATGCTCATTATGAAATTTCTTGTGTTTAGGATTTGCTTTAAAAAGTTTTATTTTGCTTTTTCTTGCAGAAGTAATCCAATTCAGTACAATGGCACATGAAGAACCAGATTTGTGAGTTTTGGAGGAGGGTCGAAATGAGTCCGCAGGTGATTGAAATGGATGATGATGATGAAGATGATGTTGATGACTTTGATGGTGATCATGTGAGCTAAAGTTCCTGTGGTAGTGAAATGGACCAAGAGTCAATCAGTATAGACCAGGAAATGAAGACTTCCATAATACACATGAGGAAGAAAACATCAAGATGAGTGTATAGTTGACTAGTTGAAATGGTACAAATGAAACGAAATGGCGATGTAACCACATGAAATGATCCAAGATTAGAACCAGGTCCAAAAAGTATATGAGGATCTTGGCAGGGATGAAACCTATTGGATAGAATGCCAGCACTGCCATTGAATGTAGAAGTTGTTTGTAACAGACCATATGCTACCAGATGTTGTGAAATATATGAATGATGAAATACAAATAAAATGTTCTGTATGCACCAACAGTGACACTTAAAATGTGTTCATTATGACACCTCCTATTTGAGCTGAAAGCATTCATAAGTCTGTGCTACTTAGCGAGTCTTTCTCATGCTAACTGCAGGGACGTAAAAGACTAATGGAGAAGCAATGGGTATGTATTTGAGGTTTGTAGAATAACACTGACCCTGAGATTTGGCTTCTTTCAAAATTTCATGAAGCTTGATGACAGAGACCAGTATCATAAAAACAAAACAAAACAAAACAAAAACCAGGCAATAATCTGGCTGCTATCTGCTCATCATTTGAGAGCTTTGTATCTCAATATCAACAATTTATACACCATCTAAACACACAACTACTGATGAACATCTTGCATTATCTCTGTAGCTTGAGGTAGTATATGCCAAAAAAGCCTTCAAATATGAAAATATGCTTCCTGGTAGACACGAAGACATATAATCTCAATTTAGAAATTTATCCTGGAACTCAGCCACCAGGTCTTTGTTTATACAGTAATAAACTGGATGATTTGAACAGACTTATTTCTTCTATCTCCCAAACTAATCCAAATGTGATATTTGGCAAATGATTTATCAGTTTTCAGTTGGTTTATATTTGCTAACAGAGCACAAGTTGACCAGTGTAGGAATTATATGCCAGAACAAAGCAGAAATTCCCAATGAAATGTTGGAATTTTAAAACAGAGAATTGTATACTACAATCTTTAGATTTCAGAAAGACATAACTTTGGCCTCCAAAATAGCAAAGAAAAAGTAGCTGGTATTGTTGATGTTCATGTTGCACCATCCTGGCAAGAGTGACAGAAAAGCCTTGACAAAACTGAAGCCAGAGATGGTAACTTTTTACAACAAAACCAAAGGTGAAGCAGACGAGTTAGGCAGCAACTATGATGTCACTCAAAACACAATGCTAGGCCAATGGTTGTGTTTTACTCAAACCTAAACATTCATGGGATAGTTTCATAGTTCACTTTTTTAATTTTTTTTTTTAGTTTCATAGTATAAAAAGAAAATAACAAGTGCAAAATATCATGGAGAAATTTCTTAGAGTGTTGATATTGGAACTGTTAAGAGATCATTTGCAACAGGGGAAGAACAAAATGTTTCTTCCCAGGGAACTAGGCAAAACAATTGTGGAGCTTGTTGGAACATACATAAGTCCTGTCTGAAGACTGCCTGAGGTGTGACAATTAAAACAAAGATTATTTCTTTGGTAGACTTTTGTTTGTATATATCATTGTAGTTCACATAGGCATTTATTTATGATATTATCTTTTTGGTTTTATTTATTTATTTATTTTCATTAACTTTATTGAAAATTAATAATTATATAGCATGTTAAAAATTGTAGACAAATATTGAAATGTGAAAGATATGAGATATAGGCAGAGTGAATTTTAGAAAAATATTTTTGAAATGAATACATAGCATGAAATTAACAATAGATTGCATATTGTAAAAAATATTTACAAACTTAAATGAATATAACAATAAAAATTGTCTAAAATAAAAATGAAGAAGAAAAAGTTTACAGATAAGTTGCATAATAGTTTACTCTGTGCCAAAATTCAGAAACTTACATTTATATAATTAGAATTCTCAAAGTAGAAAAGGATAGGCAATAAATATTTAAAGATTTAAAATTTCTAAATTTAGTTGAAATTATAGCATCACATTTCCAAGAAAACTGAACCTTTTATTCCCCATTATTTTATTGAGAAACAAATACCAATGAGACAGTTTCAAACCAAATTGGTAGGACAGTTTCAATAATTAACACATTGCATACATTCTTCCTAGTGG
>NW_004524710.1:2501562-2507973 GCF_000260255.1 Octodon degus | reverse complement strand
TGCTCTGTGTGAAATCCTGAGAGAATGTTTTCTCTCCATGTGACTCCTTAGGCACCTGACTTTTGTGATCTCTCCTGCCCCTGCTGGCTGATTACCTAATCTCTTTCAGATCACCCAATCTTTGAGAATCTTAGTTTCCATGCCTGCAAAGTGAATACAGCAGTATTTTTTTTTAAATACAGTATATTTATTAGGGGAAAGAAAGCTCCTGTCTTAGAGAGCGACAGAAGGGGAACCAGAATGGGTTGCCTCTTTTTGTTTTTTTGGTACTGGGGGTTGAACTCAGAGCCTTGTGCTTGCCGGGTAGGCACCTGTGCTGCTGAGCTATCTCCCTGGCCTGATACAGCAGTATTGATTGCACATGCTTGCTGCAAAGATGAAATTAGGACTGTATCAAGGTAAAAAGTCTTATAAGACAATAATTTCTAGTAGTTTCACAGGTTGGACCCTATCAGCACGGATGGCGCAATTTCTGTTGTGGTGGGTACTGAGAAACTTGGCACTCCGCTGTGGCTCTTTCCTTCGATGAAATTTGCTTTCAAGCCCTGGTCAGCTTATCTGCAAATAGAAAAATAATATGAGCAAGGTAAACAAATGTGGGAAATTGCATTTGTATAATTTAAAAATAGTTTATTTTCTAAAAATTCAAGTCATTTGTTTTCATTCAAGCTATTTCCTCTTGACTTGAGTGGATTATTGCTTTGTCTTTAGTTGTACTTTGCTTAGAGTTTCTTCCATGCATTTGAAGACCAGATACCATGATTTTGTTGATATAACCACTGACCTTATTAAAAATTGGTCCAGATAAATCATGATTTTGTAAGATAAGAGGGACACTAACACAAACATGGAAAGCCGGTCACCACATGGAGCCTGGGATAAATAAATGTTCTATAGTTGGCAAATGGTGCACATTTTAGTCTACAGTACTGATTTTGTCTTTTCAATTCATTTATAACCTCACTGGGAAAGTGGAGGGGCAGAGCGTTTACTTGTGATTTTGCATTGAGTGTTATATTTTAAAAGAAATTTCCAATGCATTTTGCTTCAGACAAGCTTTTTTTGGCTGTGAAATTATATGATGCACCCAAAATTTGTTTGTGGAGTGTGGTGTTGAGTGCCATTTTATTCTCATGAACTAAAAGTTCAGTACAAAAGGCCATGATTGAGCCATGCAGTCTAACATTTTATGTTCACATGTATATCTCAATTGTAGCTGAGCTATCCCTCAAAGTTGATTTTCCAAGTGTAGTTGAGGGGGAGAAACTTTCAAAGCCTAAAAGGTGCTGAGGTATCTCGTTAGTGGTGCAATTCAGTTTCTATTCCTTTATTATGGGTGCATGATGGAAAGCCTTTTAAGGTTAAAAGTAAATAATAGCCATTAAGACCTAGTGTTCAGATTAGTGATTTTAAATATTACACATTTGTAACTACAACCAGATTGTTTGATAATTCCAGTCTCTATTATCAGAGAACACTTGGAATTCTCTCTTTTCTATTTTACGAAATTTTATTTCATAAGAAGACAAAGACGCTTCCAAATGTGGTAAGGAGTTTAGAAAAAGTCACTTTCAGATGTCAAGAATGCTAATTTGTTGAGGAGAATGGAGCATGCCCAAAGCAAAGGGGCTTTTATTACTGTCACATTGACCTGATTTTGAGGAGCAGCAGGCAAGATTTTTGATCCGAGAGGAGGAGTGGGTATCTCCTATTGAAACATTTTGCCTTAATTTTTCTGCATACAGTTAGTCCTCTGTATCTGTAGTTTCCATTTCAAGGGATTCAACCAACTATGGATCAAAAATATTTGGAAAAAAAGAGACTGCATCTGTACTGATCATGTTCAACACAGTGTAAAACTCTTTGCCTCTGGGAGTGGTAGCATATGGCTGCCACCCCCGCATTCTGGTAGATGCAGGCTTGAGGGTCACAAGTTTGAGCACAGCATGAGCAACTCAGAGACCCAGTGAGACTGTGTCCCAAAATAAAAAAATAAAGAAAGGTCTGGGGATGTAGATCAGTACAAAAGCCCTGGGTTCAACTTCTAGTACTGCAAACAAAGCAAAACAAAACAACTATTTGCATAAACTTACCTTGTATTAGTATTCTAAGAAATCTAGAGTTCATTTAAAGTCCTGTATATGGGAAGATGAATTTAGGTTATGTGCAAGTACTATACATTTATTTAAGGATCTTGAGCATTTGTGAAGTTTGGTTTTCAAGAGGGGTCCTGGAATCTGTTGCCCCCAAAGTTCTTCTGATGCCTGTATTTACTTATTGAAAATGGAATTACCTTATTGATGTTCATTTTCTCAGGGTGCTAAAGTTAATTGGAGCCTGTTTTGCAATTATTCCCTCCAATCAGGTTTATACTGCATTCTTTGATTTGTGTGATAAAATCATAAGTATCTTAAATAGAGCTGCCTTCTACTACCTGACAGAATCAAGCCATCCAGTTTTCAACTAGTCAATAACTTGAGTTAATCTTGTTCTGCAGATTCTTACTTTGTCCCTATCTCCATCCCCATTCATTTCCAGCATTACTGTGGTTGTGCAGGCTCTGAACCCTACTCACCAGAGTAACAGCTCACAGGCTTCAAGTGATTCATTCTTCGCAGTGCTGTTAGGTGAATTTTCCTAATGTGGTGCTTGACTCCTACCACTGCCTACTCAAAGCTCTGCCATGGCTCCTCAGTGCCTGGTGTGTAAGTGCTAACTCATTCACCTGCATCAAAGCTGTTCACACTATGGCTACAGGCTACTATCTGTTCATTAAAAGTACTGATACATTCTGGGAATACAGTACAAACAGAACAGAAGGTTTTCTGCCAGCACGGGTTTTATAATTTAATATTCTGGATACTGAACTCATTATGATGAAATCAATGATTGATTGATAGGGAGGCAGGATGAACCTACTCTGAAGTGTGAACAAAAGTTAATTAAATGGAGTACAATATGGGAAGAAGGACCAGGGGAAGGAAGGGTGAGGTGTGTCTGCAGGACCAGCTTGGGTAAGGAGTAAGGTACCCATGTAAGGGAGTGACAAAGGCCTAAGGGTGGTGGGGAGGTGAGAGGCAGGATACAGGTTGGAGAGGAAAATTAGCTCTGCCTGTCTGGAGAAGATTCTGGACTTTCTTCTTCAGGAAGGGGGAAACTTTGGGACCCCACAAGGGTCTTGTGGCATGAGGCCTGAGATGATATCACTATACTGAGAAGGAGCCAGATCGAAGAATATCTCTGTGGTATGTTTGACAGAATTTGCTATAGGTAAAGGAGCAGCAGAATGACTCTCAGGGTGGTGACAATCTTCTCTAGGTGAGGGAACACTGGATTCCTGGAGAGATAGCTTGAGCCTATTTTTAAGTTTTTATAAGGTATTAAAATAATTTTAGTAAGTAAATAAATTGAAAGGCAGTATCGTATAGTGGTTAAAAGTATGATCTCAGGGCCAGTGAGATAGCTCAGCAGACTAAATGCTTGCTTAGATAAGCACAGAGGCCGGGGTTTGATCCCTGGCACCACATGCTTCACTGGCCCCACATCCAGGCACAATAAGCCAGTGATAGAATCTGGGGGTGGTGGCACACACCTGTGATCCCAGTACTAGGGAGGCTGAACAGGAGGATCACTACAAGTCTGAGTTGTGTAGTGAGACCCTGCACACACACACACACACACACACACACATACACACACACATACACACACACACACGTATGATCTCAGGTTTGTGTGACCATGTGTCCTTGAGGAAATTTCTTAGTGCCCTATAGTTTCTTTGTAAAATGGGGATAATAACAATAGTACCTACCTCCTAAGGTTCCTGGGAGGTCCGAATGAGTCTAGCATATGTAAAGAACTTAGATTGGTGTCTGGTATAAAATAACACATAAATGTTCATCATTACTATTATTTATACTGAGGTCCAAAGCTCAGAAAAGTCTGGGTTGCTCAAATCAACTTGGGGGCTTGTTCTTATGTGCTAAGTGAAGCCACGTGTGGGATGAGGTTGTGGTTTTGGGAGTGTGTGCAGAGGGAGGGAGTAGGAGGGCTTAGGTCCAGGTGTCAAGGGATTTGAGAATGAAATGCAAAAAATGAGTAAGCTGAGCAGTCTGAGACTGAATGGAAGTAGGAGAGGGAAAAGGAAGGAGACCAGGGAGGGAGGGAAGAGTATGGATTCTGAAGTAAGAAGAAGAGTGTTTTGAGGAGGAGGAGCTTAGTAGTAATGTCAAGTGCCATTAAGAACAGGGATATACTAACACTGAAAATGTCTGCCTGATTTAGCAAGTCATGGAAAACATACAAGTTTTGGATGCATCGTGTAGATGGCATGGTGTAGGCTGAGGCTAACTTGATGTGTGAGGGAAGGGGAGATAGAAAGTGGGAACAAATTACTGGAGGAGTTTGGCCTTTGGGGAAAGGAAATTTCAGCCTGGAACATTGAGATCCTCCTGGCCAAGTGTGGACTGGCTATCAAGACTAACCCTGAAGAAAGTCTGAATTTTTTTTCCTTCAGTGCACCATCAATGTCTTTCCAATGTCTTTCTGAATTCCTCCTCACTGCACTGCATCTTAGATATAAAAGGCATAGACACTTGGACAGATTGTTTCTAACCCTCAAGATAATAGTAGAATTGTAGAGTATGAAAGATGTGTCAATTGACATCTTTAGTAATCAACTTTGCCCAAATTATCCAAATGAAAGACATCCATGAACATTCATAATGACTAACTCTAAAGAGAGGGTGAATCTTCTTTTCCTTCTTCCACCCCCTCAGTGGTGTCTTTTGATTGGCTGGAGGAGATCACTTCAGAGGTCTCCTGCACTGACCATGTTCTGGTGGTGATGGAAGTGACCCAGATCAGCTCAGTTGCTGTAGGTTTCAATATTCTTGACTGCAGAGTGCCCATTGCGTGTTGTCACCACATGGAGAAGAAGGTGAGGTACTAGAGTTGGGCAGTGTACAATGAAGTTTGTTGTATAAAGTGCTTTGGGCCCCTGATTCAGAAGAATTTTGGCCTCCCAGACTAAGAAGACTGGGCTTTATATCTGAGCTCAAATGTTATATTTAGGGGGAATATCCCTCCTTTGTGATATGGTCGAATCTAGGACAGAGAACTGTAGGGAGCTGTGTGTAGCCACGCCCTAGGATGGCGCCGGTTTCTGCCTTCCACCCCCTCAGGGGGTGAGCACTCCTGGTAATCAACAACTCCATAAAAGGCCAAGGCTTGGGCTAATGCATTGCTTCTGCGTACCTGGACCAATGGACGGTACACACGTGGCGCCCCATGGTTGGAAGCCCTGAGACTTATAAGCTAAGAAGAGGGGCCTCGAGGAAGAAGAAAGCTGATGTAAGAGGGCAATAAAAGCTGTGCAGACACAACCAGTGGTTGCGTCTTCCTTGCTGGCAAGGCCGCGCGCGACAGAGAACTACTTTAACAAAGGTTTGTCTATCACTTCAGGTGAGAAAATCTGGGAAAGGAGCAAAGGATGGGCTGATAATATCATACTTTGTGAGAACATTCTGATTTTAGGAAGATTTTCTTCTGATGTCTCCTTGCAAACTGAGCTTTTTATTGTAACATGCTGTGACATGATAATAATTATTGGAATATGGAGATGAACTATCTGGGGTCATCTATTCTGGTCACTGGGAGCTGTGGGAAGGCTGAGTTTATACCCTGAGATTGATGGTTCTTGTTCCCCTCCTAGAACATGACACTTGTGCAAGAAACAAATAATAGAAGGTGTAGTGGATTGCTAACTAGTGGTTAACTTGTTACCCTCAGCTGAATTGAACTAGTGTGGTGATGGGTGTGGGAGGCACACCTGAGCATTGTTGCCAGCAGTATAAGAGGCATGAATAGAGAAGCTATTAAGTGGGTTTTAGGGAAATTGTTTGGAGAAGCAGTTAGAGCTGTTGGAAGCCATAACTTCTCTTGGGCTATTCTGCTGGAGAACTTTGTCATGCTGGCTTTCCTGATGAACTTGGTTGTTCATGTCACTGGAGGAGGTTGAGCCCTTTGTTGTGGCTGAGAATGACTTTGGTTCATTTTCTGGGATCTCTGGTCCTCATCTTGAGCATTGCTTCCTGATGCCAGAGGGGAAGATGATGAACTGTTCAGGCTCATGGAGAAGCTTGTTACGTTGGCTTTGCTGATGGGAACTCAGTTTTTCTCATTGTAAGAGCAGCTCAGGACCTCACTGTTGCTGAGGATGGCTGTGGTACATTTGGGGGAAGCTCTAGTTCTTACCTTGAGTGTTGCTTCCTGGCTCCATTCCAGATCCCTCAGCCTGAGCAGATCCTTTATCTCACTGGCATAGACTTTCTAGCTTCCACCACTGACCTTTGGGCCTTTTCAGCATAGATCCATGAAGTGGACTTTCATGAGACATTGTCATGGCCT
>NW_004524710.1:2482638-2484349 GCF_000260255.1 Octodon degus | reverse complement strand
TTTTTGTAGGACTTTGAACATGAATGAGTATTGGACTTTGTCTAAAGCCTTTTCTGCATCAGTGGAGATGATCATGTGGTTTTTAGTTTTCTCTCTATTGATATAGTGTATTACATTTATAGATTTTTGAATATTGGACCATCCTTGCATCCCTGGGATGAATCCTACCTGGTCATGGTGTATCATCTTCTTGATGCTTTGCTGTTTTCTATTTGCTGGGATTTTAGAGAAGAAAGATGTGTATTAATGGTGTTTGGACAAGATATCATGTCTATATCTTGTAATATGAGTAACTACTATGAAGATAAACAATATGCAATGTTTTAATTATTTTAACTGTCTTACTAACCAGTTTTGAAACTGTCTCATTGCTGTTTGTTTCTCAATAAAATTAATTAAAAAATCTGTCCTTATTGAATTTTATACTTAGTAAACATATCTTTGAAAACTAAAAGTAAAATATTTTCCAGTTATACAAACTTGTAATATTCTAACACCTCCAGATGTAACATATATAAAGTAAAAAGGACCATAATCTGAAGCAAGAGAAGTTGCTGTATGGTCCTGGATAAAGAATAAAGAGCTCTCAAAATAGCAGTCATGCAAGACTATGTAAAATATAATTGTATTAGGTGAACCCATTCAAAAAGTAATTGAAGATTTCCATAAAACAGTATCAACCTTATGTTAGGTTGTATACATATTTTTTCGTGTGTGTGTGTGTGTGTGTGTGTATGTGTGTGTGTGTGTGTGTGTGTGTGTGTGTAAAAGACGAGGAAAAACATAAAGTCAATGGAAAATGGAAAATACACTTTTTAAAGTTTCTAATATGAGAAGAAAATACTGTACCATGTTTTATAAGTAGATTGTAAGTCAAAGAAGCAGTGTAAATCATAAAACAAAAATTAAAATTAAAGAATATTCAGAAAAATAATATTCAAAAATTAAAATTAAATTGTGAGTCCAACTAAGATGCCAGAATGTAGTGTACCATATATATGAATCTGTAATCAATTCAGAGTATTCACATAGTATTTGATTAGGTTAATGTAGACAAAAATATCAACTAAGAAAAAATTTTCATGATAGTAAAGAATTACTAAGAATAAAACATAACAAAAATACTGGAATGGCAAATATATGACCAACACTTCTAACAGTTTGGGGATAGGATGTCGCACAAAGTTCTAGTCTATGGTCGATATGGACAGTGTCCATGACACTCACTGGTGGCCATGTGTCACTTGTGGGACTGAACTACTGCTATTTCCTTGATATCTATCCTGTAGACCTGGACAGAATCATGACCCATAGGGTGCAGGAGAAGTCTGTTTGTAGAGTGTGCTGATGGAAATATTTTGCTGCTGTATACAAAAGAATAATTGAAAGACTGCTGTTGTATACCTGTTTTTCTCCTATGTTTAATTGTTTGCCCTATTTGGTGGGTTCTTTCTGTTCTCATTCATGGAGCTGTGGTCATTTTGATACTTCTCTAGAATATCTTTTAGTAGCCTATGTAGAGTTAGTTTTGTTGTCATGAAATTATTTAGTTGTTCTTTGTCATGGAAGTATTTCACTTCTCCATTAAACCTGAAAGAGGTTTTTTTTCTTTTTTTTATTTATTTATTTTTTAATAAATTGCAAATTGAAAATGAATTATTTACAAACATAACTGACTATAACAATAAAAACTGTCCAAAATAAAAATGAA
>NW_004524710.1:2480524-2482203 GCF_000260255.1 Octodon degus | reverse complement strand
CCTGAAAGAGTTTTGCAGGATATATCAGTCTGGGTTGGAATTTGTTTTCTTACAAGACTTGAAGTACTCTACTCCATGCTCTTCTTGACTTGATGGTTTGTGAAGAGAAATCTGCCATTATTCTGATGGGTTTTTCTTGAAAGGTGATCTGTTTGTTTTTCTCTAGTAGCTTGTAGTATATTATTCCTGTGCTGAATTTCTGGGATCTTTATTATATGTCTGGGTATGGTTTTAACTGGGTTGATGTTATTTGGAGTTCCATATGTTTTGGTTACCTGAATGTCAGATTGTTTCCTCATGTTTAGGAAGTTTTCTGCTGTTACTTCTTCCCATATTCTTTTTATATCATTTGAATTGACTCCTTTCTTGTTGATACTTATTAGCCTTACATTGTTCATCTTTGCATTTTCTTCCAGATGTTGAATTATTTTTTCCTGCATCCTAGTTGTTTTTAAGAGATATTTTCATACTTTTTCATTAGCTGCAATGGTGTCCTCAAGGTCTGAAAGTGTATTTTCACTTTCATTCAAATGGTTTTGCCAGCTTGTGATTGAGGTTTTAATTTCCTGTACATCACTTTGAATCTGCTTCATGCATTCTATTTCTTTCCTATATTTCTCATTCAAGGATTCCATTGTTTTTCTATTCTCTATTTTTTTTATCAGTTACTTCTTTAGAAGCACTTAGTATTTCTTTCATTATAGTTATCCTTTCTTTTTTTACTTCAGAAAATATTGCTGCTCTGATTTCCTCTATACCTTTCTACAGTTGTTTCTTTACTTCAGACATTATTATTTCAGAGATTTCAGGTGTGTGATTTCCAATTTCTTCTATGCTATTGTCTCCTGCATTTGTTGTGGGTGCATTCGGGGCCTGAGAAGGCATTTTGTTCTTTCTCTGTCATTTTGTATAGAACTGTCTTCTGACCTTTGGTATAGAGCTTTGGTATAGTTATTACCTTAGCACCAGGTCTGGATCAACTAAGTTCAAACTCATCCAGGTGGGTGTGGCTTGGGGCTGGCTGCTATGCTTCACTTCTTCCTGCTGCAGCCCTTGAATGTGAACCCACTGTGCCACTCTGGCAAGATGTCCTCCTGGATCAGCTAGGATGTGTCTTGCCTCTAGTCTTTCTGCAGGGAGTTCTGCCACAGGATTCTACACCGGGCCTGTCTGATGAAGGAAGTTCCACTCACAGCCAAGCCAGGGTGCTGGGTGGAGTGGGGGTCCAGAAGGCCCCAGGTGGTCCCATTCCTAGACTTGATATCTTGTCTAAACAATATTAGTACAAACCTTTCTTCTCAATGCACTAAGAGAAAGTAGCTATGTGTCTATTCTATCTTGTGTGTGTATACATATATGTATATATATATTTTTTTTTCTTTATTTCTTCACAACATAAATGTCCTATATTTATACTTTTGCAAAGTTAGTAACACATGACCCATGGCTGCCTAGTGACGAATAGCTAACTTTAACCAGACAGGATGTTTATCTCAGGACTGAGGTATCTTATTTGCTTTAGGCACTGAGGGCTAGTCTCACCTACACAGATTTGATGAGTTTTCTTGCTTCCATGGCTCCTAATATATCCTCCTTTTTTGTTTTGTTTTGTCAGAGATAGGTGTTCCACTGCAGTTAGAGATGCTGCCTTTCTTTCTTTCTTTTTTCTTCTTTCTTTC
>NW_004524710.1:2470738-2480424 GCF_000260255.1 Octodon degus | reverse complement strand
TCTTTCTTTCTTTCTTTCTTTCTTTCTTTCTTTTTGGCAGAACCAGGGATTGAACTCAAGATGCCATATTTCTAGATGACTTTAAAGGACCTTTTCATACTTGATGCCAGTCCAAAGATTGTAGGTACTTGAATTCAGCAAAATAACCCAATATAGTTCAATAGTCCATAATAGTAGTGAGTTATCAACACAACTGGCAATTGTCAGAAGTTGTTGATTTGAGCCTTTTACAGCTCAGTATATTAATATAGCTACACTTTTTAATACCTGGTGGTTATACTTTTCTGCTGGATGGCTAAGACCAAGTTAAAGCAAGACCTATATAACTAAAACCGTAACTTTTGCTGATCTTACAAGGTCACTCAAATCCCCTCAGGAAGAGAAAAATTTTTTTATGCCTACAGATAGGAAAATACAACAAGTATTTCAATGGTTTTGGTGGAAATATTTTTCAAAGTCACAAAATGAATATATTATTCCTTGACTGTTAGTACTTTCACATGAGTATGTGCATGTGTCTGTGGCTGTGCTGGATGTCTTTCTGAGCTGATTTCTAAATGTCTCGTATATTATTTTACTCCCTCTCTTCTCTTTGTCCCTTTCGATCTCTGTATTTTTATTTTTTAATATACATATTTAAATTTATTTAGTACAGGTCTTACTATGCCTCTTGGACTCATAGTGATCCTGCTGTTTTCAGCCTCCCTAGCCCTGGTATTACAGGTGTGTGCCACCACTCCCAGTCTTGGTGGCTAGCTTAGCATGCCTAGGGATGGGGTTGGCTATATATGTGTATTATTATATATATATATAATTTATTTATTTGGTATGGAGTTTCACTATGCAGCTCAGACTCATAGTGATCCTCCTGTCTCAGCCTTCCCAGTGCTATGATTACAGGCATGCACCACCATGCCTGGGTTTGGTGGCTGGCATAGCATACCTGAGATTCCAGGGCTGGCACAGCAGGCCGTGCCAGGGATTGAACCTGGGTCCTTGTGCTTGCTAGGCAGGTGCTTAGACCTTTGAGTTATCTCCCTTGCTCTGTCTTTTTATTTTCTAAATACTTTTTATTTCCAAATAATTGGCCTAGCTCTCTATTTTATTTAACATTAAAATGTAACTGTGAGTAGATGTTTTAATAATTATATTTATTATGAATAATTTGCATTTTTTTTGTCCTTGTATTTATCAAGTAAATAGAACATTGTATAATTATCTCCCTTGAAATTTCCTAACTTGTAATAATTTTTTTCCTTGGATAACATATTCATTTTTCAATGTGTGGTGGTCTTCAATATTAAATTTTTTTTTTTCTCTCTACTAGGTAAGATCCTGGATAGATGCTTTCAAGGCCCAGCTCCTCACTGTAGCCTCTTTGAGTTTAGTACATGGAGAAGAGGGGTGACATTTGGATTGCATCTACTCACAACTCAGGACTTCCCTTGCCTTGGTCCAGGGCCAGGAGCCAAGAAGGATAGGAAGGCTTGATGAAGTCACCCTGGACCTCATCTACATGCTCTGAAAAATGAGCAGCAGATTCCTGAGACTGTGCCACTTCCTCCCCATCACTCGGTATGTGAAGCCACGCGGTATGTGGAGCTGGGCTTTCCATCACTCTCTCTACCTTCTCCAGAACTGAGATTTCCTAGGCTATCTTTCTTGCGCACTTGCAGAGTTTCAGTCCTCCACGTGGGCCCCATGTCTTCCTGGGAAAAGACAAAAGTACAAAATATTGAGGTTCCTCCATCCATGGTGAATCCACATTCTCTTTCTCATAAATCCCACCAGCACTGAGCCTCTGACTATATCTTGGAGCCTGTACTAGAAGGTCATAATTTCTAAACCCTACATGCTACATGATGAGCACAGAGAAGCCTGCTAGCATTCACCAAGGGCCATCTCTCCTTTAGGTCCTTGCCTTATTGCAGTTGGATGTGCCCAGGTGTTTGATTATTGCCAGTGGAAGGTGAGTGAATGTGACAGAGGCCACCCTGGCCTGGCCACAGACCTCCTGTATTTACTCCTTTATTCTCTGCAACTGGAGCATCAGTACCCACGTTGGCTATAGAAGGGTCATACTATAAATGATGACCTGCTCTCAGCTTGACTCTGCATGTGACGGGCTTTCCCTCCAACCTTTGGAACTAGTTTTTTTTAAGGAAGTGAAAAATTACCTCTGTTAAGGATAAATCCTTGCATTTTGGTAATTGACATTTAGATTACCCTAATGAATAAACAAAGACAGCTACACAATTAGCTACATGTTCAACCTGAGAGGACACAGTGTAACTGGCTTATAGTAGAACTGCAACCTGAGTTATTGACTCATTGTGAGTGGTTTACAGTAGAAAGAACTGTGATGAGCATTCTAAAGCCTAGTTTCTGTCTTTATGTATTTCAGGATGAAAATGAGTCTTCTTTTGGTATATTGTAGTGTACCAGCCACCTGTTGTTTGCTGCTCAATAGACCACCTCTAAATTTAATGGTGAAAACCGATAATGATTAATTAATGTTAGCTTGCAGTTGTGTTGGGATGCATCAGGATGCAGTTCATCCAGTCTTTACAACTCAGTGGGTGAGGACTGATGGTGAGGGTACCTTGGCTTCTCCATGTGGTCCATTCAGCAGGTTAGCTGGAGTGTCCTCACAAGGCAGTCTCAGGGCTCCAGTGAGAGAGAGAGAAAGAGAGAGAGAGAGACAGAGAGAGAGAGAGAGAGAGAGAGAGAGAGAGAGCGAGAGAGCGAGAGCCAATCCACAAACACTTGTCAAATCTTTCATGTCATGTGTGTTAAAATCCCATTGGCTAAAGGCAGAGACATGGCTAAATTCAGATTCAGGGTGTGGCAAGAGAGTGCTCCTGACATAACGAAGGAAGACGCTGCCCAGGGTCTGGCCAGCAGACAGTCTGCCACCGCGGAGTCATGATGTGCTGAAGTCTTGCCATGCTAAGCAACCACACAGAAGGAGAAGAACATAGCAATGGGAGTCAAAAGAGGCCTGTCTTATCATTTGTTTAAAAACAATTTTGTTGAACTAAAATTTGCATGCCTTACAATTTACAAACTTAAAACGTAAGATTCCATAGTTTTTTTTAGCATAGTGACAGGAGCTGTAAAACTGTAACTACAATCAAATTTAGATCATTTTTGCTATCCTAAACCAAAACACTGTGCCTACTAACTATTATCTCCCAATCTCAGCCTGCCAGATCTAGGTAACCACTGAGTTACTCTCTGTCTTCATAGATGTGGGCTGGAGATGTGGCCCGGAGAGCACTTGCTTAGGACACACAAGGTCCTAGATTCAGTCCTCAGCACAATACACAGACTTCCCTATTCTGGGATTTTTTTTTTCCCTCAAATTAGGTCAAGGTCATAATAGCAGTCAAGACCTTAACGTATCAGAAGAAATGCAAATCCTGCAAAGTGAGCTCTCACACCATATTGGAGTGAAACCAGTGACCAACAGCAGAAATATAGTTTGAATACAATGACTGTTTTCTTTCTCTTCTTTCCTATTAAGTTTTTCACATAAGGGAAGCCATATGGTGTCCAAGCACCTGTGTCAGATTTACTTCACTTAACATTATGGTCTCAAGGTGTATCCAGTTTCCTGCGGATGCCTCAAGTTTATCTTTCTTCATGGCAGAGTAGTATTTCACAGTGCGCAGGTGCCACATTTTCTTTATCCTTTCATCTACTGATAGGACAAATCTGATTCCAAGATTTAGCTGTTATGAATTCTGGGGTTGCACCATTTTTTTTTCCTTTTCTTTTCTTCTTCTTCTTTTTTTCTGTATCAGGGTTTTAACTCGGTCTTGTGCTTGCCAGGCAGGTGCTTATGCCATTGAGCTACATCCCTGGCTCCACTTTTTTCCTTTTAGCTGTGGGACCTTAGAAAAATCATTCACCCCCATTCCATATCTCAGATACAGGAACTAAAACACAGAAAAAATTGTGTAGTTTAATCATCTTGAAGGTTCCATCCAGTCTTGTAATTTTATCCTTCTTTCCCAGAAGAAAAGCCAGGTTCAAAGCACACACTACGGTAACTGAAAACACACTTGAGAGCGTTGTTTCAGGGTAGTTCAGGGGCTCCCGCTGACCAGCCAAGTCCTGAGGCGAGACCCAGAGCAAGCCCTGTGGATGCCAGGGCCGAGGGCACTGCCAGGGCAGGGCCGTGCCAGCCCAGCTGTGGCCACTTCCAGTTCCTTTCAAGTTTAACTCGGGTGAGTGGGAGGTGGGGATCCGTTTTTATTTCTGGGCTGCTTCCTGCCAACGGTGATTCTTCCGCTGCAGCCTGTGCGAGTGGAACCTCACCTCCCTGTCCTCTGCGGCGCAAGCCTCTTCTTTTATAGGTGTTTTCTTTTGAGGGAGTAGTGTAGGGATGCAGCCACATTTTCCAAATACAAATAAGGCAGAGCTGGGAGCAACACTGGGGACTCTGTGGAGCCCGCGGCCCCTGGGGTCACTCTCAGGGCTTGTGCTTCTCCTTGCTCTGCCCGCGATGCGACCTCTCGGGGAGGAGCAGGTGGCAGCAGTGGTAATTCTGTGCATTAGGAGAGCGACAAAGAAGCTGAGGAGCGAAGATATTGGGAGAGCGTGATGGGGCAGGGCAGAATTTGGAATTTTGTCTCTCACCCAGAAAGAAATGTCTGTAATGACAGGAGGTTCAGTGGGTTCTTACCCTCCTCACGTCCTGCCCACGCCGCTTCTCCACAGAGATGCATCCTAGGAGGCCGGGCCTGAATAGAGCTCTCCGTATGGCCTGTTTCTGTCAGGCTTTCCGCGTTTCCTTAGAGACTGGCCCAGCAGCAGAGAGAGCTGGAGCGCAAAGACCACCTCTGCGCCTCGGGCGGAAGAGCTTTCGGGGCTATGGAGGACCCTAGGGCAGAATGAGTAAAGAGCTTCCGGATCCGGGTGGCCAGAGACTCCTCGCAGCCTTCCACATGAACGTCTATCCCACAAACTGCCCTCCTGAGGCCCTGCAGGGCTGGCGATAGCACGAGGACCTCAGAGGCCTGGGATTTGGGATTCATGAGCTGAACTTAATTCTTTGCTCGAAAACGACAATCATAGTGGTGGTGGTGGCTGTGGTGAAGGAAGAAAAAGTGAGATCACAATGGAAAAAAGACTACAGCAGGTCTTTCCACACTGAGCCACTAATGGGAGCTTTGGGACGGAGAAGCATGGAAGCTTCCCGTGTTCTAGTATCGCTGCTTGTTTTAGTAGTGAAAACCAGGAAGAAATCACGCCCAACAACTGGCTGTGCTTCGTGTGCTGAGAAGCTGTGCGGTGGAAGACCTGTCCTAAGGGAGGTCCCCATAGAAAGCCCTTTCTTTAGGAATAAAAAAAAAATCAGGCATTTAGCAGATTTCCAGTAAGCCTAGTGACTCAGCTCCTTGCCAAGTGTTTAATGATAGTGTAGGGATGAAGAGAAAGCGACTGTTGAAGAGTGCGCTACTGTGAACTGTATGCAAAACAACCAGGGACAAGTGAGTGTGTGTTCCAAGCTCCAGCAGGAAAAGTCCTGGGCTGTCAGATAAGGAAGTAAGCTGGAGAATAGGTAGATATGGATGAAAGAGAAAAGGGTAGTTGAGAAGGACAACACAATTGGGTTGACCAAGGATGTTCTGTAAGTCTGTCCCCAAAGAGGGGCTACAAGGCACTGGATGTTTTGGGTATGCTTTTGATCTTAGCTTAGCTTAGGCCAAGAAGCGGTGGGGTGTTTTGGGTATAAAATGTAAACCACAGAGTGAGAGCCCATCTTTGAGAAGGCAGGAAACGTGTATGAGATCTTTGAAAGACCATGAATTGAATTTCCTTTCAGGTGTCCCATCCAATGGTCCCTTAAGATGTGTCCTGACCCAATATGTCCAGGGCTGGCAAGGATGAAAAATTAGAAGTAATTGGTGTAACTAATAAATCCCCAGTTTTATTAGTCTGTGTCCTGCAAATAAAAGTGTACTTTTTAAAATAGCCCAATTAATTTGCTAGAGTACTCATTTCTTTAACTGCAGGAACTCAGTTCTTGTAAAAGTTTCCCAGCTAATTCTAAGATAACTTCCTTACTTCATAATTAAGAGGGCTCCACCAAGTTACTGCCCTGAGAACAAAGGGAGAGGCTGCTTCAAAGGCCAATTCTGGTCTGCATCCAGCAGACAGCGATGTTTTGTTGCTCTTAGGAGGAAGATTTTTGTTTTTGTTTTGTGTTTGTTTATTTAAGTTTCCCAGAAAGCCAAGTTGGTCTCAGAAGATACCTTGTTGTAATTCGAACAAACCATCTCGAACTTTATTAAGAGCCTGTCATGTACTAGACTGTTTACTGGATGCTATTTCTGATGAGATATAGGTTTGCTTATGTCATGGAGCCATCGAACATCTGCCAAAGCTGCTTCCCTGCCCCGAATGTTTCATGGCCTCTCTCACCTCCTACTCTCTGTGTGCGGTTCTACTTGGACGATCACGTCCATGTTTCTTCCCACTAAATTCATTTGCATTTTCCTTGGTTTAGCTAATTCCTTCTCACCTGTGTGACTTGGCTGATGCCCCTTTTCTCTAGGAGATGTCTCTCCCTCCAGTATGGCTTTACCTTGTCATCTGTGCAAACTACTATAGTATTACTTCTAGCAGTAATATGTAGCAATATGAATTCTTAGTCCTTACTGAGTACTTAATGTATTTCAAGTATGGTAAGTGCTTTCTCATTTTAATAACCCAGTAAGGTACAAGTACTATTACCACTCGTATTTTAGGGATGAGGAAACTGAATATCAAAGAAACTAAATCCATTATTTCCTGGGGCCTACCATAATGAATTACTATAAACTTGATGGCTTGCAACTTGGCTAGGAATGAAACTCATGGAGCCATACTGTGTCTTTGTGGTTATTGTTTCCCCCCTGGTAATGTCTAGTTGGTGATGTATTTTCAGAAAATATATGTGGGGTGGTTGTATCTGTTGAGCAGGTATGTGACTAATTCATATAAATGGAATCATGCGACATACGACCTTTTGGGTCTAGTTTCCTTGTGACATCTTGGTCTTTTCAAACATGTCTTTTCTTTTCCTCATGTGCTCTCTGATCTACTCTCCATAAGCAGTCCATGTTGCTCTTCATAAACCACAAAGCTGAATGTGCCATTCCCTTTCTTAAAGCCCTCTTAAGATCTTCCTGGTGCCATAGGATAAACTGTGTGCAGAGACTATCTGCTTCTGTAGCTCCAGCTCTTGCCTTCCTTGAGCCTACACATAAGTCTCACTGCTCGTGGTGTCGGAACTCTGCTCCTTTCCATCTTGCCCCTGACAGGCTTTGCTGTTGGCCATTGCCCTTGCCTGGGGAATGCTCAACCTCTACCTTGGATTAGATATGGCTTCCTCCAGGAAGCCTCCACATGGGTCAGTACTCTTGTCATGAACTCCAGCAGCCCCTCTCCTTCCAGCACAATAGCAGCTGTCTCTCTATAGCGCCGTTTAGAACAATAGCTGGAATAGCAACTTCCTGAGTGCAAATATCACGCAGCTCTTACTCTCTCCATGCTCAGCACATGGTGAGCAGTCAGTAATACTGTTTTTATGAAGCAAGGTGGGAAGGAAAATATTTTTAAGGGCCCCTGCAGTCAGAGAAGCTTGAAAGAGAGATCAGATACTATACAGCAGCATTGTGTACGGTAAAACTCAGGGCATCCTAGAACACTAGTTTAGAGTTCATCCTGTAAGTCACAGGTTGACACCTTTTTAAAAACTGCAGGGTGGGCAAAACCCACAGTGGGTGCAAAACCAAGGAGGATGCAGAGGAGGTGATGAGGACAGATGGCACAGGTGAAGTCAGCCAGGGTCTGCTCAGTGTCTGCTGCTTATTGCCAGGTGGGGACATGAGGCCAGAATTGTCAGAACTTCTGAGTTCCTAAGAGAAGTTAGGGGTATGTGTGTGTGTGTGTGTGTGTGTGTGTGTGTGTGTGTGAATGTGTGAAATCTCCTAGTTTGAAATATTGTATCCAAACCAAGATCTTGAAAAACACAGCATGAGCCAAGGAAAGCCATCTGTGTGCTGGACTCTGTTCAGAGGTTCCCCATGTTCAGCCTCTGCTAGAGTCAGTAAAGGTGGCTTAGCTGAGAAGCAGGAGATGGAAAGTCGTGTGGCAAGGAGGTGTCCCCGTAGGCGACACAGGGTGCTGTAGGACTCATCGGGGACCATCTGGAGGCCAGAGGCCAGCAGGGAGGCTGACACACCAATTCATGGCTCTGTTGGTACATCCCAAGCACCAGGGCTGCTCCAGAAGAGAGGACAAAGTGGCATCTGCAGGAGTACCACAGGCGCCTTCTCTCCTTCTGCAGCCTACTGCAAGGGCTCCCACAGCCTCTGTGGTCTTACCCGAGCATCTGACCGTTCTGCTAGTCATTCTCTCCTTAGGGACAACAGCAGTAAAGGCTTGGGACATTTGCATGCATTCCAGGCATTAGGTGGGGTGGGTCACCTTGCATTCCAGGCATTAGATGGGGTGAAGCACCCACATTGAAAAAAGTATGATCTCCCTTTCAACCGATATATAACTTAAACTCATGAAACCCAAACTCACATTTAGAATAAAATGGTCTTTCTTGTTCAGTTTTTTGCTAGAAAAACTCTGGCTGCATGAAGCCAGCCCACTCTTGGGTGGCCCTTGTTTTGGTAGAACCCTGAGCGCATGGGTCAGATAGCCCTGGGGTGAGGCAGGGAGACAACAAAACAGCTTTTCACCTCACACCCGGGGGATCCAGGCAAGTCCGTCTGTCACTGGTATGATGCAGAGTGGACAATGCATGAAATAACTCAAATAGAGAAACTGCATCTTTCTGATGTTTGTGTTCATTTAGTCTTGAACTTTGCAGATGAGTTAAGTAAGATTAGCATCTCAAAATCTGAAGGTTAAAAAAAACATGAGAGGTCATTTAATCTAACTTCCACCAAGAATGAAAATCCAAAGAAATTCACTGACCCTTTAGCAAAAAGGGCAAGCACCTTGGGGTAAGGATTCTCTTATTCTTTGAATTCCCCATGCCTTATAACAGGCCTGGAGCTTAGTGGTTGTTTATTAAATGCTTTAAAAATAATTGTATATTAGTAGTGCACATTAATATTATGGGATTGTGGGAGGTTAGTATACACATCTAACATATTTTTTTTTCATGTATTTGGTACAGGGTCTACAGGGTGTGCAGGTATACAAGGTCTCACTATGTAGATTGGACCCATAATGATTCTCCTGTTTTCAACCTCCCAAGTTCTGAGATTACAGGTGCGTGCCACCATGCCCAGTCTCAATCACCATTTTAGCATGCCCTGAGGGCGAGGCTGGCATGGCACACTGGGGATCAAATCCCAGCCGCTGCATTCTGCCTAAGTAGGCTCTTTAGTCCACTGAGCTATCTGGCTGGCCCTTAACATATCCTAATTAACTTCAACTCCAATAGCCAGTTGATAAGAAGCAAACCATCATGTCTTAGAATAAGTGGACTAAATCTCCAAATCTAGATTTTTGTTCACAAAAGACATAAATTTAGCAGAAGCTACACAAGTTCTAGCACAGATGACAGGAACAGATAAATCAATGATTGTGATGCAGGTGTCAAGACCATGTTAAATTTTTATTTCTATTCTGGACATATCAGAATTATTATTATTATTATTATTATTATTATT
>NW_004524710.1:2457477-2470427 GCF_000260255.1 Octodon degus | reverse complement strand
CCGCCCCCTGGTGGGCTGAGCTGGCCACACACACACACACACACACACACACACACAAACATAAATAAAATAAATTAAAAAAAACATTGAAAATATAGATTTCACATCTGGGAATAAAGAAAAAAAAAAACAACCAGGAAGGACTTTTCTTCCCCAGGGATGAGTGATTTTCTGTCTGAAAGGAGCGTTCAAGTGCGGCAGCTGTGTTGGTGTAATCAGTAGCAGGGCTCGCCCACAGCAATATTCGAGCAGGGCGTGAGCACAAATAATGAAATAAAAAATGTTCAAAATGGTGAGTGCCCAAGTTTCTGCATTTCTATGGTGGCAGAAAATGTGGCATTTGCACCTATTAATGCTTCTATTTAAAAAATGCATGGCATTCGCCATGGAAACATGTGCATCATATATGTAAGCGTCGCTGCAGATATGGATCCCGCTGCTCTAAAAACAACAAACACCTACGAAGACGCGAGCATCATGTGAACCCTCTACTCATTTCACAATGTTTTGATGGAAAAATGTGTCCCACTGGACCTTGACATCTTTTTGCTCAAGGACAGATTTTCAATTTCTGTGGCAGGAAACCCAGGTGTCTGCTATTCTTGGCCTCCAAAGTCAGTGCGCGTGATGTACATGCAGTGTCACAAGTGCACGCAGGTGGAGGTTCAGGGTGACAGAAACACCGATAGTATAGGGCAGAGGGGCTGTGGCACTGATAGGAAGGGGAAGGTGGCTCTGTGGCCACTGTGCCTGGCCTTGTGGTACAGGCTGCAAGAGGACACATCGCCCTAGGATGACTTGAAAAGCCTCAAAGGAGTTCTTTTCTCCGAAGGATCTCTTCCCTGGTTTTACATTGAGGGATGAAATCCTGAGTACATCTGTCAATATCCACAGTGATGCTGCCTCTTACATGGTCATTATCTGGAACAACGCTTCCCTCTCCTTTGGCTGGATGACCTTAGCTCCTGTAAGTTGATGTCCTGGTTTGTCTGGGCCCCGTGAGGACTGCACTCAGGTCAGACAAGAGGAGAGCAGAAGGAAAGTGTCTTGCAGTTGAGAGCTGCTGGGATAGCTTCAACATCTGGGGGCCTCAGACAAAGGGGACTCTGAGTGGGGCAAAGAAAGGAGAGCAAACAAGCAACAAAGAGATTGTGACAGCTACGTGGAGATACCGAGCTTTGGAAATAAACTAACAATTTGGCCCTGGCTTCCTGAGTGTTGAGCCTTCTCATACACCTCCTGGGAGCCTGACAGTGAAGGCTGGGGCTGGGCTGAGAGTCCATGCTCCTGGCGGCCTCCATCCTGATCCGAGCACATCTTTCCCAACTTGACATCTTTGGAGGATCAGTGTGTGTCTACATTAGAGGGCCAACTTCCATTGTCCACCAAATTTTCCATATTTATTTTACTTGGCACTTCTCCTTGGCACATTCCTTTTATTTCCAGCTTCCTGATCACTATTTAGGGTTGTGTCTAGTTCAGGTAATCTTGTGGGAAAGGCAGGGGGAGTCCTGTCTGAGAGCAAAGCTATTGCGTTCTGCTCCTCCCGTAGTGTCCCTCTGAGCTCCCCCTGAGCAGCAGGTGCTTCTGGATGCCTGGTCACATTTGTCAGAAGAGACTCTGTGGCAGGGACATGCACACTCACAGATCTCAGGGGACCAAACAGAAAGTGTACTTCTTGTTTAAGTGAAGTCTGGTGGCTCCCTAGGGCATCTTCCTTCCAGGTCTTGATTTAGAAATAGAGGCTGCTTGATGTCACAGAGATGCTTTGGGAAGCAAAAGAGAGAATTGGAGTGTTACTTGGTACTCTAGCTCTGCCATAGTTCATTCAGCCTGGAAGAGATGGGCGTTGTTTGCCCCCACAGCCCACCAGTGTGAGCTAGCCCCATGGTCTGTCTGTGCTCCACCTGGGGGCTGGGACAGCTGGCTACACTTGTGACTCATCCGTGAGCAGCAAATGCTTCTGCCACATGGTGATATTCTTCCTATATGAGGTGGTATTTTTTCCCAAGTCCCTGACAGGAGAGGAAAATAGTCATAGCATCTGGGGGAGATGGTGGTATTAGAATATAAGTCCTGGGTTACTGCTAGCGGGTCTCTTGGCAGCTGTGGGAGATTGATGCTGGGACACCCCTTCATCCTTCATTATGGTTCCTATTTAGATGTTTTCCCCAAAGCCTCATGTGCTCATCGGTGGGGCCTTGTGGATGTGACTAGATTAGGGGGTGTGTGATACTAGATGAATCCACTGATGCGTGTGTAATTAAATGTGATGCTGGGATGGGAAGGCTCTGCAGTGTGCACTGGGGGCGTGGCCCGGAGGGTCTCTCTCCTCCTCCTCCCTTGATCCCTCTGTTTCCTGCTGCCGAGTCATGAGCTGCCTCTCCTCTGCCATGCCAGCTGGCCATACAGCCAACCAACTATCAAAACCTCTACAAACTGTGAGCCCAAATAAACGTCTACTCATGGCTCTGGGTCTTGAGCATTATGTTTCAGGAATGGGAGAGTAACTTACACTTCTCTCCCTTTTTCAGTACCAAAATCAGCAGATTCTCAAGGACTTTATACAAAACAGCATAGTAAATCCATAGGGCCTACTTGTAAGCCCTGTATTCTGTAAGTCATTTCTAGATTACTTATCCCTAACACAAGGTAAATAGTTGTTACATTGTATTGTTTAGGGAACAATGATAAGAAGCCGGTTCTGTCTTATTCTATAATATAGATGATTTTTATTTTTATATTTTTGGTG
Source organism: Octodon degus (assembly GCF_000260255.1). Classification (NCBI taxonomy): domain Eukaryota; kingdom Metazoa; phylum Chordata; class Mammalia; order Rodentia; family Octodontidae; genus Octodon; species Octodon degus. The sequence goes on along the minus strand of NW_004524710.1, from coordinate 2,467,675 downwards.
CTGGTGACTGAACTCAGGGGTTCATGCATGCTAAGTGCATGCTTTACCACTGAGTTGCACCCCCTATGGTGGTTTGAATCCTCAAATACAGAACTGGTGAATGTGGGGGGCCAAATGTACTGTCTGTGCAGTGACCATGTGATATATTGTCATGAGCCTGCTTTTATTTTGGAGATTTACAATTTTGGTCCAAGCCTGTATGACCACTGTGGCAAAATGGTGAACAATTTCAGAGTAGATTTCTGTGCATTTTGACATGGTTATTTATGTTGAGACATCCTTATTTTAAATTACAAAATGCTTTTCTTCCCCCCAGAACAAGATGAAAACTTGATGGAAAAAGGACACCCGTAGGAAATATTAGCCATTTGAGGAGAGAGAAATACAGTCTCCTCTTCCTGCACAGGAGACATGATACCAGGACCTCTGGTGCTAGGTGTGGGCCAAAGAAATCAGCTGGTGAAGGCGTGCTCCTTGGGAAAGCAGTTTTCATGTGGTAAACAAGTTAACCGTAGACTTCTGTGCAGACAGGTAGGAGGGAGGCACCCTGGGTGCTCCTGACCCTTGTTACTTCCGTACCAGCCCCTACGCTTCCTCTTCTGTCTCACATAAACTCCTTGGGATAACAACTCTGGGGAAGTTCCAGAGAGAGAGGACTTTGCATGTTCAGTCAGGTTCTTTAACTTCTTGAAGTAGGGTCTGATTTGTTTGTAAGACTGTCCCAGGATTAAGCATAGTGCTTAGCACATTCTAGCTGCTCAATAAACAGTGGTTAAACAGGGACAAAAAAGGAAGCTTGAATGACCTTTTATAAAGTAACTTCCATGTAAAGCCCTGAGCTTCTGGGTTAATTAAGAAGTCAAAGGAGAGGAAGACTGAATAGTGACTCAGGGGAATATGGCAAGGTCCAGGTGGGGTAGTTTTCATATTTCTTGATGTCCAGACTTATTTGTGCTGGAGCGTACTAATGTATTTGCTTGTTGCAAGACTTCGTCAAAGATTCTGGGGATGTAGACTGTGGGGGGCGATAGAACACTCCTGTTATATTTTCCCTTATTTGGGCAAGAAGTGCTGCAGCACCAATCCCCACTTGCCTTGACATCTTCCTCTGGTCCTGGACCTCCACTACTAATCCGTAACTAGTCCCACCCAACTACTTCCACTATACGGCTATTTAGACCCTGTTCACTTCCTCAATAAATAAGACTTGATCAGAAAGCCTGTCTTGTCTCCGTCTCTTGTGTCTCTTGCCCTGTCTTGTTCATCCCCGTTCCTCCTCCAGGTCATTACCCCATGTCTTGACTCGCGGGCCGAGTCAGTAGACGAGGGCAGGAACTGGAAAGTATTAGTGGCAGCTGCCTGCAGGTCAAAGCCTTTGGAAATAGACATATTCATCCTGAACTAGGATTCAGTGAATTGAAAGGGAATTTAGAAAGACTATGCTTCAAACTTTCCTTTCTCCTTATCTTCTTCTCCCTTCCCTACTATTGCAGAGAAACCAGAAAACTGAAGGCCAGAGAAGCTAAGGCACTTGTTCAAATCACATAGTTGGCAGCAGATTTATGAGCATATACCTGGTCTATTTCAAACTCAGGAGCTTGCTTCATTGCTCCTCTGGGGCTGCACTTCTGAGCTGTGGTTTTTAAATATTTTAGGGTTGCTCTTTGATAATCTGATGAAGCTCTTCTGTACTTACCTCACAAAATGCAGGGCCTCTGAACCACACAAAATTCTACATATTCTGGGGACACCAGTGACTCACTATTCATTCTTCCCACTTCTGGTCTTTTTATCATTAGCATCAGGCAAATGTTAGAAATGCCTCTGGGGTTAAACCCAAACTTAATTTTCGCTAAGCCAACCCCTTTAATGGTTATAGACCCACAAGGAAATTTTCCATTCTTTGAGAGAGTAGTGAGAAAGTTAAAACTGCAAAAAGAGGAAGAAAAAACACTTATAAAAGGCCTAGTGTGATTGATTCCCAGAGGTGGTGGGGTGGGGGTGACTTTCTGAGGCTTTCAGAATGGGGAGTCCTTGACTACAGCAGGGACATTAGCCTCACCGCTCACGGTGCAGCAGACATGCCTGCGTACAGCCGTAGTGAGAATACCTTGGGGAACAATGTCTCTCTGGCAGGGGGCAGATACAAGATGACTTCATACACTTCTTTCCATCTCTAACTTCTACCATTCTGTGAAATGAAAACATGAGTCCTAGACCTCCTGGAAAGCAGGCTGTGTCAGAGCTCGCCTGACCACAATGACCAGGATTAAAATTCACGCCTATAGCTGAGATTTTTTAAAAACATTCAAATTCTGGTACTCACAGGAAGGCAGGAAGAAGGATGATCTGGAAACAGTTGACTTTCATACTGAACATCAGCCACTTTTTAGCGCTGGGCAATTTAGAGGGTATGAGAGCCACACAGCCGAGAAGGTCAGTTGTGTGCTTGCGGGTGAAGGCTGTGAGACTGCTTTCCCACAGGGGGTGTGTGGTTTCAGGTCCGGGAGAGCTTGCTGCTGGTCCTCTTGTCACAATCTATGCCAGAGCATCACCTGGACTGTGGAGAACCACCATGCCCATGAGAGTGCCCATGGAAACATCAGTATAGCAAGGTGGCTGTGGCCCCACTGATTCAGCCATTTACAAATGCCCACTTGTTTTTACTTCTTAGCGCATGGCAAGCACCCCAGCGTGCTCACATTGAAATCAGAATGAAACCTTTATCCCTTGATGCGACATTCAAAGTGAGCTGGCCCTCCTGTCCTAATGCCTTCTCTCCTTTGCCTCTTTGCTATGGAACAGCACACTGTCCTAACATTTGCTCCCTAAATGCTCCAAATCTTACCTGCCTTAGGATATTTGCGCATGTTCCTCCTACTGGAATGACTCTCCCATGGTGTGCTTAAAGTCACTTAGGTCTCAGATCCATTCTTTCCTCTTCCTAGAGGCCTCCTCCTTGACCATCCGGGCCAGCATTAGCCCGAGTCACTCTTTGAATTCGACTTTGGAGCAGTTACCTGTGCTGGGCAAGTACTATGTTTGCTCCTACGCTTGTGATCTGCCTCATTTCACCACAGAACTATTCCATAGTACAGCCGTAGCCTTGTTCAGTACTGTGTCTTTCCTAATTAGCACAATATTTGCTATGTCCTAAGTTCTCAGCAAGTACTTGTGGTCTAACTGACTGAACAAATGAATTAGATTAGGCACTTAGTGTATAACAGGAACTTCTGTATTTCTATCATTTGATATTACAACCACACCTCATTGGTGTTTTGTAGGTGAGGAAATGAACATAGATAAATGGAGTGTCATGCTCAGGATCACAAGGTAAATGTGAGCTACAAGGGGGACTTAAGCCCAAGTCTTATAAATCCAAACTATAAGCTTCTCCCACCAGATTCCTCCTTGGGTTTTCCATGCCAGCCTTTTTGGGAAGTCTGAACACTTATAGTATTTCTAGGGAATCTTCTGAATTCTCTTCCTGGTTGAACCAGGGAGTTGAACTCTTCCAGAGGAACATTTCTGATGAAACTTCCTTCCCATGTTTTTTGCTGGAGGCTCACAACTGTAGCAGATTACTCACCTGGTTCTGGACACTGAGGCTATGGGGTGGTCTTGGCATGGCCTTTGGCTCAACTTTCCCAGTCCTCTGTCCATGACCTCTATTATTCTGCATTACTTAGGAGGCAACTCCAGGACTCCACTCACCTAAATGATATCTGTCTGTCTGTCTGTCTGTCTGTCTGTCTGTCTGTCTGTCTGTGTCTGTCTGTCTGTCTGTCTGTCTGTCTGTCTGTCTGTCTGGCTATCTATCTATCTATCTGTCTATCTATCTATCTACTTCTTTCATAACTAATAGTTTTTTTAAGAGAATAAAAGTAGTAAAAATTAGAAATTATACAAAATTTCATTAAACAAAACAATAGGAATTCAACAATAGTTGAATATGTTGTATATTGTTGTCTTCAAATAAGGTGTTTAGATTGCCAGATATAAGCATGCAAACTTGGTCAAAAAATTAAAAAGAAGAAAAAATTAAGCATTAACTGTTCCTTTCAATAGACTAGTAGAAATCAGCAGTATGATTATCCCCAAGCTATCTTGTGTAGAGCAAACATTGTGGAAATAGCCATACTTCCAAAACTGTTATACATACTCAATGCAATCTCAATTCAAATACCATACCTCATAGATTTTAGGAAAACATTCTTAAAATTCATCTGGAACTAGAAGAGACCTCTAATAGCAAAAGCAAATCTGTGCAACAAAAGCAAGGGAGGAGGCATCACAATTTCTGACTTGAAATTACACTTCAAAGCTACTGTGATAAAATCAGAATGTCCCTGGCAAAAAACAAGAGCTGAGGACCAGTGGGAAAGATTAGAAGATGCAGACACAGCTACAAACACTCAGCCATCTCATCTTTGACAAAAGGACCAAACATGTTCTTTGGAGGAAAGATAGACTTTTTAATAAATGCAATTGAGATTTGATAGTAAGTTTAATTTACCATGAAGTCCTGTATCTTTGCTCCCACCTCTGGCTCACAGCTTCTTACAGTGATACAGTTCTCCTTATTAGGTCAACAAACTTTTATATTTGCTTATTTTCCTGCCTTGCTTTCTGCAGCAGAGCCTAAAAAACCTACAACCTTAACCTTCTCTTTCAATATCTGTAGTTACTTTAAGCCTAGATATACCTTCTCAATTCATCCTTTTCTATTTTCATTTATTGTTTGGAAGAGAGTAAAAGCCAATCAATGAAATTATGGAGTTGTCTTGACTGAGAAAGCTTTGAATGTGCAACTCTGTGAGCCCTGGACCTTACTTCACGTCATGAGACTTCTCTACAACTTATAGTCACCTGGAACCACTCTGTCATGGAAGGGCAAGGTGTGCAGTCCTCTTTAAGTCTTACTATCAGAGCTCAGAAGTTGTGAAAATCAGTTTTCTTCCCCTGAAGATGATTCCAATCCATGCTGAATGCCCCCAGACTGATCAGAATGTCTCTCTTCTCTGGATGATCCTGTTCTTCCTTCCTTCCTTCCTTCCTTCCTTCCTTCCTTCCTTCCTTCCTTCCTTCCTTCCTTCCTTCCTTCCTTCCTTCCTTCCTTCCTTCCTTCCTTCCTTCCTTCCTTCCTTCCTTCTCTCGTGGTTGTCCCTGCCCCCTAACATTTCCTCTCCTCCTCTGAGTTTCTGTTAGTCTTCTCTATGGAGTTCAGAGCTGGTGGAAGTGGAGGAGGAGGTGGTGTGTGTGTGCTTCAAGTTCTTCACAGGGGGATTTCATGAGGGGCAGTGGCTGGACTGAATATCCAGAGAGCCTAACACTGCTCTGTCATTTTGTTACTGAGCCTCAAAGATCCTCTTCTATTATGTTTTATGTCCAAATTTCCTAAACAGAGATGCTTTTGCTTCCAGTTTCATAAAGGGATGAACAAGGAAACAAAATCTTATTTTTCTATACTTTAACAGAATTAAGTCAAACACCATGAGATATCATATAATATGTACCTTCAGAAGGTTTATTCCCTGAGCTGTGCTTTTGGCACCACAAACCAAAACTGAGGTGTATCTAGAAACTTCCAACCCACCCTACTAGATAGGATCAAAATAGGCAACTTCTTGGATGCTGTTGAGTAAACTGAGGGAAATGGAATTCTCCAACTAAAGTATATGTTAAACTTTTAGAAAACTTATGATGGCACAGAAGCACCTAAATGTTTCAAGGCAGAAGACTTCAGCTTACACCGGAATCAGTTTCATTTTTAAATTTCAGAGCCTAACAACCTGGAACATGCATGAGATAATTCTACTTTATTTAAAAGATAATTCATCTCAGTTTTCACATTTCTCCCAAATAAAATCAGCTTGGTGCCTCATGGTTGCGCAGTTCAGATTTTCCATTTTCCAGAAAAGTCAGTTTTTTACAAATTGTTCAGAATCTCTGGAACTGAGAATTCTTGTATTGAAATCTTCTCTGAGTGTTTGGATTTTAGTAACTGTGGTGCTGATGAAAGAGCCTGTCCTTAGTCAGGAGGAGCAACAGCAGGAGAAGTGAAGGTCTGTCCTCATTCCCAAGCTCCCCAGGGAGCATGTTTCTGTCAGAGGAACTGGCTTGTTGCTCCAGAGTGTTTGGAAAGCCTGCACTGGTAAGCCCACTGGGACTCAGTGCTGGGAGGTATGCAGCAGACAAATGGCTTTTTTGACCCATGACTTTGGTAATTGATCATCTGCTGGAAAGCACCAGAAGGAGGCATCTGAGAGCAGGAGCAACCTTCCTCTGATCAGGAGTTTGTAAATCCAAGGGCTGTGGTGACCTTCAAGACCCCATTCCAGGTTTGGTGGCTCCTAAACATAGGGCATATTATGATGACATATGGATGTTTTATAGCCCTATTTATCTAGGTATGACAATATTAATTGAACTGTCGGATGGCTGGGCACTGAAGTGTTTGGTCCAAATACTTGGAATTACAGGGAAAAATTGCCAGGGGCTCAAAGCAGCTGGACTCATTGTGTAATATAAAACTCACAAGGGTTAGTGCTGCCTGCCCGCCCCCTTTATCTGGTCAGAGCTCCCAGGGAGCTCTGGCTCATTCATGTCTGGGTGATTGTATTAAGAAGGCTGGATCTAGAAACACTGTATTAGGCAAGCATGTTATATGTACAGCTGGTTGGTATCTTAAAATACCAGTTAACCCTGAATCAAGGCTTTGATGAAAGATGTCAGTGTTGATCTTGGGAAACTCTATGCATTAAGTCCAGCATTATGTTAGCAAAAGACATAGGTTTGGGATATGCTAAGAGAAATGGAAACCAGGTATGATGTCCATGTTACCTGCCTCTGAATGGGGAAAGGTGGTCTTTCTTTCTTTCGTTCTGTCTGTCTGTCTGTCTGTCTGTCTGTCTGTCTGTCTTCCTTTTTTTTTTGTGGAACTGGAGATTGAACTCAGGCTCTTGCCTTTTCTTTTCTTTTCTTTTTTTCTTTTCTTTCTTTTCTTTTCTTTTTTTCTTTTCTTTTCTTTTCTTTTCCTTTCTTTCTTTCTTTCATCCACTCAGACTGCTCTCAGGGCAGGGCTGGCATGGCATATGGTGCCAGGGATCAAACCGCAGTCCCCTGAGCCTGCCTAAACTTGCCTAAGCAATTGCTTTAGACTGCGGAGCAATCTCCACCAGTCTAGTGTCAGATCTTTCTGAAAACAGTTTACCATAAGTGACTTAAAAATGCCTAATTACAAAATGAAGCCATCATTTGCCATTTTTTCTATAGTCATATTACAGTGACAAATCTTTAAGAAAACAAGAGGAGAGTTAACTTTTGGTGCTGTAAACATCAACCTGGAATTCTAACTGCCAAGCTCCTCTAAAGAATAAATTTATTGAATCAATCCAGTTTTGCAACTGTCATGAAACCACTGAAAGATATTATGTTTGAAAGCTTTCCTTAAGATTGCTATTTTATGAGCTGGAGAGATAGCTCAGCAGTCTAAGCACCTGCCTTGTAAGCACAAGGATCCAGGTTTGATCCCTGGTACCGCATACTGTGCAGGCCCCCAAAACTGGACATGGAGGCATTTTACTGTGATCCCTAGTGCTGGGGAAGCTGAGAAAGGAGGCCCACTTTGAGCCCGAACTGCTAACAAATAACTTTTAACAAATTACAAAAAGAGACCCTTTAGCAAATAACAAAAAAGTCTAAAAAATTAATAAAAAAGATTGCTATTTTAAAATATGCTGTGCTGTGGTGTAGACATCTTTAAGGAAATAATCTTGTAAACTTGTCATCTGAGACAGGTGAGTTCTAGCCATTGTGTAGTTGATCTGACAGAAATACCATTGTACAGAAATTTCAAGCAATCTCTAGCTAGCTGTTGCCAACTGGAAAGTTATCGGGCGGGTAAGGCCATCATTTTCCTTTTCTGCTCAGTACCTTTTCCAATCTCCCCAAGCTGGGAGCTATCAGCCCTTCTACACTAAGTCTGGACCTGCCTATTGGCCTGCTCATTGTTGTCTCTCATCTAAAAAAGACGAGTCATTCTTTCTCTTGTCATGACTCTGTTTGCCATTCTTTCAATTTGGATCCTTCTTGGCTCAGGATTCATTCAGGATCTACCCTGTTTTCTGACCCATAACCACTTAGAGTGAACTAGATGTTTACTAAATAGCCATGAATTATGCAGAATGAGATGCCTTGCAACTCTGGGGGAGATGGGCACCTCCTGCTGTGGGCTAGACTTCAAGACAAAAGATAAAACAAATGAACCCACATACTTCCTAAGGATAAACATCAGGGGTTAGTGTTAATCACCTTGGGAAAGCCAGGAAGAACCCAACTCCCTATAGGAAAAGCCCCTGTTCTGTATTCATGCCCGCTTGCTATGTGAAGTGCTTCTCCATTTGATCTCAATTTAATCAATTTTACTTGAGCAATTATACTTATAATCTCTTTGGTTGACCATCATTCCATTTTTGCCATGTTGGACCCTCCACACATAGTGGATTTGCTCTATAAAAATCCCTAGAAAAGGCAGAGTCCTTGGCAACCCATTCAAGACCTCTTCTGTTTCTTTTGGACAGAAACCTTTTTCTCCTAATAAATATATTCTACTCTTAACCACCACTGTTCCTAAAATTCATTGTTTGACTTTAGAGAACACAAACTCATACTGGACATGTCATAGGTTGGGAGTTTCTTTCTCCTATATCACTGAGATTTGCTTGATCATTTAATTTTTAATTGACAGCTCACAGTGAACACAGCTATACCTTCATTTTTGATTAATTATCTCTCAACCTTGAACATCAGTAAATCTAAGTGAGAGGTTCTGTGCTGTCCTCTAGCCACTTATTTATTCCAGAAGTCATTTACAGACCCTTCCCAGTGTCAGCTATAGGATTGATATACAGGGTACAATGGTCATAAAGCAGACAAAATCCTTGACCTCCAGAATTTGGAGGTATGACATTAAGCAAACTCAGACTATCTGCTTCTTTTGTCTTGTTTTCACTATAGTATGCTTCAAACTCTCAGCAAGTGATCTCTTGGCAGGTCTGTTCTGTTCTGTCTGTCAGGGTCAGACAGGGATAGCAGGAGTGGATTTCCAAGGTCTTATCTGAAAGTGGTGAAAGTGGATAGTATAGGAAGGAGGGAGTCTCTGGACCTTTCATTCATGCTGCCTCCCAAGATCAGGTGCTGGGACTTTTCCTTCCCTACTAACCACTGCTTTATTGGTGTTGGAACCTCCATCATCAAATGAGGAGGTTTATGACACTGATGAGCTACTGAGTACACTTCATCCACATGGGACAGTTTGGATGGCAAGGCTGACTCTTGGTTGGTGTTCCGTTGTTGGTGGAGGTGCCAAGAGGTGGAAACAGTGCAGGTGATGAAGGAGCTCTGGGGAATGATGGCAGATGATCTGAGCATGGGCTCAGCTCACACATGGCTGTTCTGTCCTGTGAAGGACCATATGTGTTGGGCAAGTCACTCAGAGCTGTCACAGCTCCCTTTTGTGTGGCCCCTTTAGGTCTTGCTTCCTTTGAGTACATTCACAGACATCTGTGCAGCTCAGTTTTCCCTCTTAGTGTGAGCAGCTCTACTCTGGTCTTTCTATCACACCCTGACTCTTTGCCTACTTAAAGAAGTCTACTAATTTGAGTAGCTTATGCGATTGACTTTGTGCTGATCGAATAATCCCTCTTTCTTACATTTCCAAATCAATCCCACTTCCTATGACTGGCATCCTTGAAAATCATTTTTCACAGCTCAGAATGACAGGATTGTGGGCATAAGACCCAAGCCTTGCTTCCTTTGGAGTTTAGTATTTGATTCTCAATAGTCTTTCTACATTTTTTTTAAAAGGCTGGTTTTTATAATGTAATGATTTTGCTTTTTCACAGTTTTATTATTTCTGTTATGAACCTTTAACATCTGGGTAGAAGTTCAGAAACAGCATTAAAAAAGTTTTTTTTTTTTTTTTTTAAATCCCTGTTATAATTCTGCCTGGTACAATGAGTAGCAGGTATGGGATAGTTTCTGGTGACTCCAAGGAAAATCTATTTAACCGTTCTAAATGGTGGTCTAGTACCTGTGTCTGAGTCTCATTGGAAAGATATAGCCTAAACTCTAGCTGAATTCCTTATTCCAATTCCTAGAACTTTCTTCTTCTTCTCCTTTTTTTTTTTTTTTTTTT
>NW_004524710.1:2450592-2457377 GCF_000260255.1 Octodon degus | reverse complement strand
AAATGTGTTTAATACAGAGTCTCCAGGGTCTCACTGCACAGTTCAGACTTGTAGTGATCCTTCTGTTCTCAGCCTACCAAGTGGCTGGGATTACTGGCTCATGCCACCATGCCCAGTCTCAAGTGCCATCTCAGCATGCTCCAGGGGCAGGGCCGGCACAGCACGCCGGGAATTGAACCCTGGGCCCTGTGTGTGCTCAAGCATGCTTTAATCCATTGAGCTATCTGGCTGACCCTAGAACTTCCTATAATATCACCTGCAACACTGCCACACACCTCCTTGCCCCACTTTTATTCAAGACAGAAATACAGCCTAAAGCCTTTAAGAAGTCCAAAGTTAAAACAGAAAAGCCATTTGCCAGGGAGAAGTGGGCACTGGATTAGGAATGAACTATAACACACAGCTCCAGTTTGAGGTTTAAAGGTCTATAGCAGAAAGCAAGCAACTTTGCAGTAAATGCAGAGCAGTTACAGGTCCCAGGCCTTCATGCTAAGATTAAGAAAATCATCCAGAAAAAGCAGAGCACATCTGTAGAAAAACTATGTGTGGTAAATAGGTAGATTATAAAAGAAGAAATATACATGACCAAGAACACTTATCTTGTCTTACTATTTTTTTTTGGCAGAACCAGGAATTGAACTTAGGCCCTTGTGCTTGCTAGGGAAACGCTTATTCCACTGAGCCATCTCCCCAGCCCTATCTTGTCTTAATAAAAGCTCAATAGTAATCAAAATAGTAGTGTGGAGTCTAATAGTCAGGATTGCTGTGTGTGTGTGTGTGGTTTGCTTACTTTGCTTGGGGTAGTAAACTCAGGTAATGAGCCAACTAGAATATTCTGGAATGTATTTTGATAAAAAGCATTGAAATTCCTAGAAGAATACACTCTTAGATTAATTTCACTGCTCTATGTGCACAGAATATTAATCGCATAATTATTCATAATGGAGAAAATTCAGAAAATGTCAATGTAAATCAGCTGAAGATTGATTAAATAAATGTATGGTGTTTTCATTCACTATGATAATGTTAATCTTTTTTTTTCTTTTTTCCATAATTTTATTGATAAACAAATAGCAATGAGACAGTTTCAAATCAAATCGGTAGGACAGTTTCAATAATTAACACACTGCATACATTCTTCTTAGTGGTTAATTGCTGTAAAAGATGCAGACTTGAGATCCTATTTACAAACACCATTAGAACAAATAATTCTACTCATTAAGAGAATGTAACTATATATCTATGGTAACCACTCTGAATACACAAATACAAAATGAACATTCATCGGTATACCCTTCTTTTGTTAAGTTCCGTTATTTGAATATTATAGGTGTGTAAACTCAGCAAAATATTCTAAAAGAGTCCAGTAGCCCATAATATCATTGGTTATTCTGTTTAATTGGCAATGTCAGAAATTGTTGACCTGAGTCCCCCACAGCTCAACATAACAGCGTGGTTTTAATTCCTATATTTCATCTTCATACTTTTCTACTGGATGGTTAAGACCAAGGTAAAGCAGGACCTATGCAACAAGAGTTGTAGCTTTTGGGTCTGATAAGGTCAGTGAAATACCCTCAGGAGTTATCCTGAGATCCTGTACCTCAGATTGTAGAACCTTTGTTAGTGTCAGCCATGTGGATGAGTAATGGCCATTGGTTGGCCAATGTGCTCTCTGTGAAAGCCTGAGAGAATGTTTTCACTCCATGTGACTCTCCTTAGGCACACTCTACATCATCAATCACTTTCCTCTTTGGCCCCATAATCTTGATCAGAAAATTTGGGACACTACTGAGTTACATGATGTTACAGTACAAGTTCTCATATGTGCTGAATCTTAATTGACCTTAGAAGGTCAGGGCCGAAATGTTGGCTTTCCTTGAAGCACTCCTTTTTCTCTAATTTTGGTCTCAAACTTAGGTTGTTAGCCATCCAGGAGACAAGCTTATTGTTATTATCAAACAACTTAGGCTGTTAAGCTTAATCTCATTATCTGTTGTTAATCTTCATTTATTGATTTGGAAATGTAATCACCACATATCTTTCCATAAAAACTTTAACGTACAAAAATGTACATCATGTATAAAACTTGAATTTTGATATAAATATAGTGCAGCTATGTCACTATCTATGCCAGAAACCCATCTGTCACCTCCAAAATGTTCATCTTAGCCTTTTCTTTCTTGTTATTATTATTCAGTGCTAAGAAGACAACATACATCTGTCATAGTGTCTTTTAAATTAAATGATACAGGGTTGTTAGTATAGGCATCTACTATGCTATATAGCAGATTTCTAGAATTTATTTAACTAGCATAACAAAAGTTTTATACCCTTTGATAAGGATATTACCATTTTGTCCTCTCCCTATGTGTTTTTTAAATGTTGAAAAATAATACCATACAGCAATATTTTGGTAAAAATTTTAAAATTATATATGCATACTTATGTTGAATAGTTCTGGAAAGCTATATACTCAAGCTGTATACTGAAAGCTATTTACTGAAATGATAGCTCTGTGATTTAAAAGTACAGGTGATTATTTTTCCCTTATAATTTGTTTTCTGAATATTTAATAGACAGAATAATCAGAAAAAGAAGATACTTCATAGGAGTACTGGCCTGGTTATTTATATTTCCTTTCTGATTGATAGCATGAAGATATCTGGAAGAGATGGGACATAGAAACAAGGAAGAGAATCCTAAGGGAACAACTTTTTTTCAGATAAATTAAAAAAATTCAACAAACAATTAATATTTAGATTTAACTTTCATTCAGAAGGTGTGTATTCCCTGTTACAAGGAGGTATTGTGGAAGAGTACTGGTATTTTATTTTTCTTAGAAGATGATGGATTTTGATGTTCCCAGGTATAAATGGAGCATGTGCATTTGTCACTGTAGGGCTAGTTATACCTTTATCTTCTCTAACAGAGACAAAAATGGAGCTGACCCCGAAGAGTGCCTTATGCTACTTGTCTTGCAGGAGATCTGAAGAGGCCAGAGGCAGAAGGTACTGACAGAAAAATGAAAGAGACTTTGCTGAAGAATTGTTAATATTGTGTGATTTACAAATTGAGTTTTATGTGACTTACAGCACAGCAGATTTTACTTTTTAAATAACAGAAACAAACACAACAAAAGTGGCCATGCTTAGTAAGGCCACACCTAAGTTCTAAGTTTGCACGTAGGGCCATCTCTGCCTGTATAGTGGAGCTGGACCACAGACTCAGCAGCAGGGCTTCTGGGAGTACAAATGTTTAGGAACCATATGAACATTATCAGAGTCATTAGAAGTCTCAAATTCAAACTTACTCTTTTTTTTTTTTTTTTTTTTTTTTTGCAGAACCAGGGATTGAACTCAGACCCTTGTGCTTACCAGGCAAGTGCTTATTCTACTGAGCCATCTCCCCGACCCCCCAAACTCACTCTTAAAGACTGACATATTATTTAAATTTATTACAACCATTTTATTGATGCACGAGTGACACATAAAAACCTGGCTATATTTAATATCAACAACTTGATGAGTTTGGAAATAAATATGCACCTGTGAAACCATCACTGCCATCAAGGTCATAAACATGCCCATCATCTTCCCAAGTTTAATTCTACTCCCTTTACTACTGTTATCCTTATTTATTTTCGTGGAAACAGCCTCTATCATAAAATTTACTCTCTTAGCTATTTAAAATATAGTTGTACTCTATGTAATGTTACCTCATCAATTTTAAATATAGTCATACTCTATAAGACTGTCTGGTTAGTGTGATATACGATGGATAAAGCATACAGCATTGATATGTAGCAGCCTATACCAGGCTGTAAATGCACTCTGGTATTCACCCAATCATAAAATTGCCTACCTGATGCATTTCTCAGAATGTATCTTTGTTTGTAAGTGACACAGTACAGTAGAGTGAGCTATAAACACTGTGGCGGGTAGTAGATCTCCAGAGCTTATTTTGAATAATTGGAATTTTAAACCTGGACCATTGCCCCATTTTCCTCTGTTCCATTTCTGCCAATCACCTTTCTTTCTGCTTCTATGATGTCAATCATTTCAGAGTCTTTGTATAAGTGAGATCAAATAGTATTTTTCCTGTATAGTGATCAGTATTTTATTGGTTTTATTCCAGGAAGACTCTAAGACTTGCACCACTTACACCCACCAGGGAGTAGACAAAGAGGCCAATAGCTTCTGTGAACATATCTTCTGAAAAGTGTAGGAAAATGTTTTATTTGTCTTAAGCACTGAGCAGGTTAAGCATTTCTCCTGCAATTTCATTTAAGAGCTTAAATGTATTTCCCAAACTTTTATGGATACCAAGGAGTAAGCTCAGTCTCCGCACACAATTAGTGACTTTCTATATGCACCTCATATTTGATCATTAAAACACATATGCCTCGTAGTGTCTGAGCTCTGCAGCCCAATTCCTTCCCTGGACCCTGCCAGACCTTATTTTGCTCTAGTTTTGTGTGATGACCTCCTTCACTGCTGCCTTTTTGTCTGCCCAGGCCCACATATGCCTAACTGAAATATCATGAATTCCAGATGAGTGGAATCCAAATTTGTGAGCTTATTCTATATGCTTATTAATTCCATTGCCCTACACAGGTGGAAATGTGGTTTTGAGTGATTGTTGGACACTGTGAATTTTTCCCATGCTTTGCAAGGATGGAAAAAACATGTGCTAAATAACTGTGAACTGACTGACTGTAAAAACTCATAGCGCTCAATAGCTCTTAAATTTTCATAATGGCCTGCTTGCCTTTGGTGGTCTCGTTAGTAGACTTCAATGATCATACTTTGGGATTCCATCTAATGGTGGAAGCATGAAATAACAGTGCCTTAAGGTTTCTTGAATGAATTAATGCCTGGGAGGCGTCCTTGGCCTTTTTCACTCACTAAACAGCATTTCTTTGTCTCTTATTAAATATACTCATGAAGACAAAAGAGGTTCTAAAAGGAATTCAAAAACACGTACTAGACTGAGATTTAAAAATACACCTAGTAAACATCAGTTCCTGCCGCCAAGCTTGATGCAAGACTCTAGGAGGTGGTCTGCTTTGCTGGACTGGAAATGTTCCTGACAGAAGCCAGCTGCCATAGACAGAAGGAGCTGGGTGTGTATGTAGAACATAGAGTGGAAAAGCCAGGGCAGTGTGAGGACAAATCATAGGCCAAAATGACCTTTAAAGAAACATAGATAATTAAAACAAAGTGCTCTTAATGTTTCATTTAATTAAAAGTCCCAATTAGTCATTTATTTGAAGTGGTCTTTTCTTTCTTTATAGGTTCCTGGTTAAGAATATTGGTTCTGGTGCCAGACCTTCTGTCCTTGACTCTTAGGTTTACTGTATAATTGGAAGTGAGCTGTTCATCTTTGTGGTTTCCTCCCCTGGGATGTGGAGATGGCAATAGTATCTATGTGTAAATTTGTGGATTAAGTGAAACAGTCCTTATAAAACCTTTAAATCCAGTGATGCTCAGATTCAATAAATAGCATAATTTATGATGGCACTATTTCTTTAAAACTATTTGAGTCAACATTTAATAATTGTATATCTTTATGGGGTACAGTGTGATAACTTGATATAAGTGTATAATGTATAATGATGAAATTGGGGTAATGAGTACTTCCCTCTGTTTAATACTTACCGTTTTTGTGGTGGAGGCCTTTGAACTCCTCCCTTCTTTTCTTTATAAAATATCTAACAAATTGCTGTCCAAAGTACAGTCACTTCTTTGTGCCACAGAACATTAGAACTTGTTTTTTTAATCCGACTGTATTTCAGTACTGAACTTCCTTCTAGGCCTCCTCCCCTTCCCTTCCTAGCCTCTAGTGGCCATGAGTCCACCTTCTATTGCTATGAAATCAACTCTTTCAGCTTCTGCGCATGAGTGTGAACATGTAGTACTTGTGTCTGGCTTATTTTACTTAACACAATGTTGCCCAGTTCCAGATGGCATTTTTGTTTTAGACGAGAAGGATGTGATACATTTTCGAAGTATTTTCACACAAAATACCTCATTTGATTTTTCCTATCTTCTTCTGAATTAGGAAGTAGGAGTAGCCACAGTTAACAAATAGGTCCCCCAAACTTAGGGGCTTAATCTAACCTCTATTTATTCCTTGCTCGTGAAGCAATACAATGGAGGTATTTTGGGTTGGGGAGGTGGCTTATTTTCACAAAGTGGTCCTGGAATATATCTTCTGGCTTTGACACCTGGACCTTTTCATTGTCTACAGAGGTAGGTAGGAGGAATAAGAGGTGGCACACTAAGCTGTTTGGGCTCAAAAGGGCACTGATCACTTTTGGCCATATTCCATTGGCCAGGAAAGATGGTCTCATGGCCAGCAAGGATATTTACTGGAGCTGTGTGTCCAGGAAGTACAGATCCTCGATGAGCAGCTAGAGGCCTCTGCCACACACACACACACATTTAAGAGGAGGACACTGGGCTCCTGGGAATCTAATGCGACTTGCCCAAAGTGGCAGTAGTAACCACCTTCTCACATTCTGGGATACACAATGAATCCCAGCTAGAATCATAATTAATGTGGACATAAAAGAAGGAAGAGTACTGTGGTTTGAGTTTGTATCACAAATTGTAATCTTAATCCTCAAAGTCATAAAGTAATGATATTTGAAAGTGGGATCTTCCAGGAGGGAATTAGGGTTAAATGAGGTCATGAGGGTAAAGCCCCATGATGGCATTAATGGAAGAAGAAGAAGAAGAAGAAGAAGAAGAAGAAGAAGAAGAAGAAGAAGAAGAAGAAGAAGA
>NW_004524710.1:2444044-2450447 GCF_000260255.1 Octodon degus | reverse complement strand
CATGTGCCATATTACGATGCAGAAAGTAGGCCATTATGAGGGGCCGCATCATGCTTTGGACTTTCCAACCTTTAGAGCTGTGCATTAAACAAACCTCTGTTCTCTGTAAATCACCTCATCTGTGGTATTCAATGATAGCAACAGAAAACAGACTGAGACAGGAGACTATCTTTGGCATTTGGCTGTAGGATGCTGCCAGGAAAGTTAAGCGCTGAAGTTTTCCTTCCACTTTTCTTGCTGTTGCTTTCCCGTTTGTAGCCGCCTGCTGGACCACTAGTCCTGGCAGGGAGATTCAAATCTCCACTGAGATAAAACAACAGCCCCCCTCCAGCTGCTATTGTTGCAGGCATCCTGGCTGCAGGATCAAGGAGAAAACCTTGAATCAATTTGTCTCATGGAGGCCAGGGGGTTGGCTGCTTGCCCTTTACAACTTGTTAAAATGAACCCTTAGACTTTGGGGACAGAGGGGTGAAGCCAGAGCTATGGGCTGATTCTGGCCCCAGGCTCCTCTCTGTTGGTTTTATGGACGTTGGTGTCACAGTTGCAGGTTAGAAAAGGGTAATGCTGAGCCTTCCATCTTTTCTTTCTCACCTGAAACACTTCGACTTTGCTGGAACTTTGCCCAGGCACTTCTCCCATTCAAGCAGGGCTCAAACACACTCCCAAAGCTGTTCGTTTGGGAAGAGAGCCTCAGAAGTTGGTGGATCCTCCCCTTCTGTGAAGTGTGATTAATACCCAGGTCACACAAGTTTCTGACCTGCTATGCCAGGGGCTCCCATGCACCCTGGCTAACGGCCCGCTGATCAGACCAGCCAACAAGTTTTGTTTTACTTGACATGAAAGCTGGTTGAAGTTAAGCAGGAGACATGTTTTTGTTTCTTTAATAAATAAAAGTAAGGACTCTGTACATGAATAAAAGTCACTCCCCTGAGGTTTTTAGGCTTCCAAAAATAGTCCTAGGCTTCGCCAAGGTCCATGTAGCCAGAATTTCCATGGAAAGCTCCACTGGTAGGGCAGAGGCAGCGCCAGTGGATGTACAAACAGGCCGCCCGGCCTGCCCCCACCCCTTCCTGTCTCAGTCACCAGGAGTTTAGAAAACACGTTTTTGTGTTTATTTTATGGTTTGAGATAAAGTCAATAGCAGCAGTAGCAGTGATATTTATTGATCATGGAATCTAATTTGGGGGCTTCAGAATGCTATAGATTATAACGGATGGTGAGGGGAAAGTGGGGGAGAACTGCCTCTGTCAACCAGGTAGGACACAGTTCTTATAGTTTTTTCTTTTTTATGTATTTACTACACGGTCTGAAGGGTCTCACTACACAGATTGGACTTGTAGTGATCCTCCTGTTTTCAGCCTCCCAAGCGCTGAGATTATAGGTGTGTGCCACCACATGCCCAGTCTCAGTTGCTGTCTCAGTGTGCCCCGTGGGCAGGGCTGGCACGGCATGTGGTGCTGGGGATCAAATCCTGCTCCCTGAGCCTGGCTAAGAAGGCACTTTAGTCTGCTGATCTATCTGCCTGGCTCTCAGGACATACTTCAGAGAGAGAGGGAAAGAGAGAGAGAGAAAGAGGTAGAGAGGGAGAGAGGAAGAGAGGGAGAGAGGGAGAAAGAGAGGCAGAGACGGAGGGGGGAGGGAGGAAGATTACACTAAATACATGTTTTTTTTTTTTTAAATAAACAGTCTATTATAAAGCAAATTTCCCTTCCTCTGAATAATTGACAAACCAAAGGTGAAGTGGTTACCAGCAGGAAACTATCTTCCAGGCTTTTTACTGAAGATCTGACTGAAAGGATTTGGTCTCTAGCTCGAGGGTGGCTCCAGGATGTGGCACTACTGGACTGCCCACCGTGCCCACAAGCAGCCCACCAGCTCGTTTCTCCTGGAGGAAAACTGTCCCAGTGGTTAGCGGTGCTGCACTCAGCACACTGTCCTGAGGCTCTGACTTTGGGGATGCTATTAGAAACATAAGAAACAACAACCCAAACCTCAAATGGTGCTGACCAGGGCAGTTTGCCCAGTCCCTCAGTAGGTTACACCTTAGAAGTTAATTAACTCAGAGGAACAAGGGAGGGAGTTTCAGATAAGCAGATTTTTAAAAATAAACACCTTCTTGGTGGGTGGAGGTAGGGGAGGTAGTAATGAGTGTTTTTAATTATTAAAATTAAAGTCTGCTTGGGAGTTTACACACCTATAATATTCAATAACGGAACTTAGAAAAAATGGGGTATACCAATGAATGTCCATTTTGTATCTGTGTATTCAAAGTGGTTAGGATAGATATATAGTTGCATTCTCTTAATGAATAGAATGATTTGTTCTAATGGTGTTTGTAAATAGGATCACAAGTCCGCATCTTGTACAGCAATTAACCACTAAGAAGAATATATGCAGTGTATTATTTGTTGAAACTGTACTTCCGATTTGATTTGAAACTGTCTCATTGCTATCTGTTTATCAATAAAACTTTGAAAATAAAATAAAATAAAATAAAATCATTGGAAAAAAAAACAAATAACAGAACTAAACAAAAAAAGGGATACAGATGAATGTCCATTTTGTATCTGTGTATTCAAAATGGTTAGGATAGATATATAGTTACATTCTCTTAATGAATAGAGGGATTTGTTCTAATAGTGTTTGTAAATAAGATATCATGTCCGCATCTTGTATAGCAGTTAAACACTAGGAAGAATATACGCAACGTATTAATTATTGAAACTATCCTACCAATTTGATTTGAAACTGTCTCATTGCTATTTGTTTCTCAATAAAATTATGGGGGAAAAAGAAAAAAAAAGTCTGCTTGGGAAAGAGTGCAGTGTTGCTTTAAAAATGAATTTTTAGAAATGAAAACATTCCTCACTAAATCAAAGTGATTTTAAAGAAGAGTTCTGGAAGTGAAGTCAGGAAATCCTCCAAAGGGTATGTCAGACTCAAAAGAGAAGCAAATTCTCTTTCCGGTCATGTCATGACTGAACTTCATTTTTTTAATGACCTAATTGGGGGTTGAGGTGCCGAGCATTAGTTCAGAATCTCCAGGTGAAGCCGCGTTGCTAGTCTTTGAGAAACTCAGGAGCCTTACTTGGTGAGGTGACTGATTTTGAAGGCAATCAAGGGGCCCAGAAGTGTCATCACACCTTGATTATATTGGCTGGAAAGCAGGACAGCTTGTGAAGTAGGAAAAGTTAGGCATATTTTTATTCTGGAGTCTTCAAAGAGATAGTTTGAAGAGAGCTTCTTGGGATCTTGAATTTTCAAACAAAACTATCATTACAGGAATGTAAGACACTTTTCTTATACCTGAGGAAGAAATGTATTCAAAGGCCAATCCCACTTGGGCCAGAAGCATGTGTTTCCCCTGGCAGGCTGAGATTTTGTAAATTTGTCCATTTCTCATGCTTCTATTCCTGATCACCTTTCTTGTTCAGTTTTAGCTACATGCATGCATAAAGGGTGGTTGAGTCCTGGCTTGTGTGTTTGGATGCCCAACCTTTTGATATTTGGTTTGCTAGAAGAGTATTTAGTGTTGCTCAAGACATGTTTATCTGATTGAAGGAACATTTTACTATGAATGTTTAAGAAATCAAATCTGCTTGTAAATTCATGTGTACGTAATGGGAAAACATCTGGATAAATAGTAAAAAAAATCAGTTGGTAAAGGGGATTGTGTTTTACAGGAGTTCTGGTTTTCAAATGTTAATATACATTGGCAGTGCACCTGTTATATACAGCAATTTTTTGTATGTAATCGTATACTCCCCTTTCAACATTCAGTCTCAGGGACACAAATCTCAGTAAACAAACCCATCTTCACCAGGTGCTGGGCTTTTCAATCCACTTGTGGCATTCATGTTAATCCTCTGAAGCCTTTATCTTACTCATGGGAAGTGGTTCACCTGTGTTGACCTGTCCCCATGAGGAAGTTGTTTTTCTTCTCCAGTGATGATCTCTATTGTTTTCAGGTGAGTGTGCTGGTGTCTCTTGGAATCAGAATCATGAATCGTCATACCTTGGAGGATGCCCAGACTTTACTCCTAATTTACAGGGGAAGAAATTGAGCCCAGAGTGGTAGCGACTTCTCTCATCTTGGCGTGAATGTAAGTGTTGCCTGCTGCTACGGTTTGGAGGAACTTGAGTGAGGCCTCCACGTGTTCATGTTTCGGGAGCTCGGTTGTTGCTGTGGTGGTTATATGAGGTGAGGTCTAGCTAGGTTCTGGGGTCACTGTCAGCACTGCCCTTGGAAACAACACAGTTCTCATGGGTCCTCCCTTAGCTCTCCTGAGAACGTTATGATAAAAGCTCAAGACCAGCCCTTTTGTGGTCTCTACATTCCTGTCTCTTCTTGTGATCTTTTCTTCCTACCTGTCTTCTCACCTTGCAGCCATTTGCACGTGATGCAGCATAGAGTTCTTACCAGAGTAGAGCCGCTGTCCTTGAACCCCTGAAACTCTGACCTAAGAATAAACTTTTTTTTTTTTTACAAGAAGTGTTCAGTCTCATGTACTTTGTTACAGCAACAGAAAATGGACTAATATACCTGCTTTGTTGTTTACATATTTCTCAGGACAATCACTACTATTTTCCTCCAACTTCTCCCCAAGGCCAACGTACAGCACCTTTCTTTGGACCTTATTGTAATATCCCCACTTGCAGTCTGTCCTTATCTAGCCCTTCCCATTTTTACACTGACTCTTTCTACTGGAATTTAGCCAATGTAAAATATTAATGTGTCCAGTGCTGCTTCTGTGCTCACTATCTTCCATGAATGCCCATCACCCTTAGGAGGGGTTCCAATTTTCTTGGTCCAGTGCCTCAGCAATTGTGTCTCTGTGATTTGACCTCCATCTGTCCCTCTAGGTCATTTCCATTCTCTCTCTCTCTCTCTCTCTCTCTCTCTCTCTCTCTCTCTCTCTCTCTCTCGTACCAAAAGTCAAACTCAGGCCATTGCACTTGCCAGGAAGGCACTGCATGGCTGAGCTATCCCCAGCCCTTGTCTCACTCCTTATGCTGTCTTAGTATTAAACTGCTTGCAGCGCTCCTATTGTACATCTATGCTACCAAGTACTTCTTCACCTGTGAGGCTTTGCTCATGTTATTGCCATTTCATTATATTTCAGTTGCAAGCAAATGAAATCTGCCTGAGTGACTGAAGCAGAAAATAAGTTTATTAAGAGAACACCCATAACATAATTCCTGAATAAGACTGAATTATAACCAGAAGTAGTTAAAATTTCTCTGCCTTCGTCTACTCTGGGCAAGGTTTTCATACTTCCCTTTGACCTGGAAGGGTCATGGTTTACAAATTAGTATCTTTGGGTTCCTTTAACCACTTGTCATGGCAGTGGTTGGGAAAGGGATCTAATGGGAATGATAAAGACTGGCAAAATCTAAACCATGAGTAGAAATAAAGATTTGGTTGGATTCCCTTTTCACCTGTTGGTCTTTTTCACTTCTTCCTATCCCCTCAGTTTTGTCTCTCCCCATCTCTAGATCCCCTCCCAGCTCCACAAGATCTATCTCCATTTCTTATAATCAATTGTTTATTTTGCTCTTTCAGTTGTTTGTACTTTGGAACTATGTATGTCTTGTCACTTAGGAACTTTATGTCCCTGTTGAGGTATTTGAATCTGCTTCTCATTGGTAAACTCTCCAAGGACAGGTACTGTATCTTAATTACTTCTGAACTCCCAGCACCTAACACAGCAATTTCCTTTTATAACACGCCCAGTAAATCCATTCATTACTCACTGTTGAACTGAATGGAACTGCATTACAGAGAATTACACAGGAATCAGTGGTGCACATGGAGTAAAACCAAATCCCTTGACTTCCTTGTTTCTAACATAACAGAAACAGGGACATTCCTACCTTTCTTTTTCTCTTACCCAACCAAATCTTTATTTCTACTCATGGTTTAGATTTTGCCAGTCTTTATCATTCCCATTAGATCCCTTTCCCAACCACTGCCATGACAAGTGGTTAAAGGAACCCAAAGATACTAATTTGTAAGCCATGACCCTGCCAGATCAAGGGGAGGCATGAAAACCTTGCCCAGAGTAGACGAAGGCAGAGAAATTTTAACTACTTCTGGTTATAATTCAGTCTTTTTTTTATTCATAATTTAATTGAGAAACAAATAGCAGTGAGACAGTTTCAAATCAAATTGGTAGGACAGTTCCAATAATTACCACATTGCATACTTTCTTTTT
Source organism: Octodon degus (assembly GCF_000260255.1). Lineage (NCBI taxonomy): Eukaryota > Metazoa > Chordata > Mammalia > Rodentia > Octodontidae > Octodon > Octodon degus. The sequence continues at coordinate 2,444,232 of NW_004524710.1, read as the reverse complement.
TATGACATAGATTTTGGTACTTTATTATTTTATTTTTTTCCATAATTTTATTGAGAAACAAATAGCAATGAGACAGTTTAAACCAAATTGGCAGGACAGTTTCAATAATTAACACTTTGCATACTCTCTAGTGGTTATTTGCCATACAAGATGCAGACATGATATCCTCTTTACAAACACTATTAGAA
>NW_004524710.1:2436510-2442579 GCF_000260255.1 Octodon degus | reverse complement strand
AAAAAAAAACTTAGGTTGTTAACCCTCCAGAAAAGAAGTTTATTGTTATTACCATAGAACTTAGGCTGTTAAGATTAACCTCACTATCTGTCTGAATATCAAACATCTTAGGCATAACATGGAACAGGTATTTTTTCATCAAGCATTGATATATTGAACTTTAAGTCCCTATAGAATATGATGAAAAAACATTTAAAAAATTAAAAAAATTTAAAAATAGGCATAAAGAATTATATAATTCTTATGTTTGCTTATAAGTCCAGAAATCTAACCATATACAACCTTGTAACAGGACAGTCCCACAACATTCCTTTTCCTGTCTCCTGCCTTCATTCATCACCCTCTCCTTTTTGAGCAATCATCTACCTGAGAGACAGCACAGCAGCAACTGGCATGTCATGACAAGCAGCCCATTTTCAGAAGAATTCAGTATTATTTAGGAATTATGTTAGGATTGTTTGGAGCAGAAGGCCCAAGGAAACAAGATTTTGGGCATACGACCTTGTTCCCAACACCCTATATGTGTGTCTACATGCATTCATCAATGGCCAAAGCCAGAAATCAATGCTTTGTGATCAAAGTAGTGGGATCAATGTTTTGGCCCCTGGGCCTTCTGGCCAAGAAGTGGGCACATTTTTTTTTTTTAATTTTAGGGAAGGTTCTACAGGGTGTTCAGGGTCTCACTACTGGATTGGACTCATAGTGATCAGCCTGTTTACAGCCTCCCTAGAGCTGGGGTTACAGGTGCGTGCCACCACGCCCAGTCTCAATTGCTGTCTCAGAGTGCGCACATTTTTAAGAGGAACGAGCACACAGCTCACGTTGGCCCTATAACAGCTCGGGGACTTGAATTTATACTTCAGCACACAGTTGGTTCCCTGGGTAGAAATGTGGGCTAAGAACCAAGAGACACTCCCCCATATTCAATTTTTAGTTAAGTCATCTCTGTTTATTTCTCATAAAATACATATTTAAAAAATTCAAAATTAAAACGTCATGCTTAAAACACTCTACAGAAAACAGAGGCCCTAAAAGAAGACCTGCTGCTAGTGTCACTTTCTGTTAAAGCTGCATCCAATTTAGGGTTTATTTTATACACGGAATGTGGAATGGTGTGCAGAGTGCCACAGATGTCACTGTACCTCTCTCTGGGCGGGCCTGGTCAGGCTCCCCTGCAGACTTGTGTCTGGACTGGGCATCTTCCAGCTTGGGGCAAAGGCAACTTTCAGCACTGGTGGATGCATGTGGGCATGTGCACTTTGCATTGCAATGGGGACTGTGTATCTGCCCCCCACTCCTCCCTGTGGTACCCACCATATCCTGTCGATTCTACCCTTTAAGTCTATCATCGACCTCTCAGTTTCTCTCCATCCTGTCCCTATCCTGGTTGCCTTCCTCATCACCTGTGGATCAGCCTCCCTGAAGCCTGTATTGACCCTCTCAAACCCAAGCCTGACCCTTTAATTTCTGCCACCCTTCCCCTATTCTTCAAATCCCCCAGCACTCTCCTGTATTCTTAAAATAAAGGTGGAAATCCCAACACAGCTGCAGACCTTCTGTCTCTCTGGCTTGTTCTGGCATCCACCCCACAGCATTCTCTGTGGGAAGGCCAGGCCAGGTGTCAGTTAAATGACTGGGCTTTGTCCTTTCTGCCCTGAGGATATCCTCATGCTGTCCCCTCTCCTTGGGACAAACTTCCTAGCCCTGTGCTCTAAACCTGGCTAATTCCAACCTTTTTTCCAAAACTCAGTTTGGAGTTTGCTTTCTCCTTTCTACCCTATGAGTCTTCTTATTCCATATTCTCACCATTTTACCAAAGCACTCTTTCCCTTTCTTAGCATTTATCATGGTTTGAACTGACATCTTTAATCTGTGATTATCTGAGTGATCTTTCTGTCTCCCCTAACAGAAATGTCCATACACATACCTGGCAATTTCTGAGTTGTCATTATATGAACACATTTTGGCCCCATGGAAACTGAAGAGGTACAGTCTATTATTGCCCAACCTGGGGGCTTCACTGCTATGCCCTCAGCCACACAGCTGGTAAGTAGGCAGCTGGGAGCTGAGCCTAAGTAGGCTGACCCCAAATTGTACACATTCAATTATGTCACAATGGCTTGACTATGGATTGTGTGCCCTCCAAAAGATCACATGATTACAGTGAAGAGCTGGTCCCCAGGTGACAGTTTTGGAAGGTGATATGGACTTTTAAAACGTGGGTTCGGGTGGTAGATAACTGGAAATTGGGAGAATGCCATAAAAGCAATTATGAAATATCAGTCTCTCTTTCTTTTTGCTTTTGCCTCAAGATGGACCAGGTTCCCCAACATGTGATGCTGTCATTGCCATCCCCCGCTCACTGTGAGGTCCTCACCAGATGCCAAACCAATGGATCCCTTATTAGAAACCACAGATTGTGGGAATAATTAATATGATGTGGCACACCTCGCTTCCACCACTGACCTTTGGGCCTTCCTTGTACAGATCTTTGATACAGAACACAATGTGAGCTCTAGGCCTCTGGCTAGATCCAAGGAGGACATTGCCATGGGCTCTTGGTCTTTAGCTGGACACATGTACAACATTCTGTAGGAACCCAGCCCCCAGCTGGATTCTTTGAGTCTCAGATCTCTTGCACTCCACTGCATTTGACTTTTTGGGTGAATATTATAGAAAAATCTTTTAAATTATGTCTCCTATATTAAATTTATTCCCTCGCAAATCCTGACCACAGTGGTAGTCCAGCTTTTTAAGTACAGACCTCTTTCTATAAACTGCCTTTGCAAAACTCATGTAGTCAGTATTTTCATCCCCATTGTGCTAATGAGGAAGCTCAGAGAGGCCAAGTGCTCAAAATCTCTTCAGAAAAATTTTCTAGGCGCTTGAGACCTACAGAAAGAATGCTTTCCAGTTTAGTATTATTATTATTATTTTAGTTCATTACACGTCTCTGTGAGTAGAGTTGAAACAAGTCATTTTTAAGTCTTAGGTGGGGGCAGGCAGGTCCAAAGACAGACTTTTTTCCTGAATGTTCTTTTGCTTCTTCCCTTTTGTTTTTCAAATGTCTACTTGGAAAGAGTTTTCTGGGGCTTGGGTGTTGGTGGCCCAGCCGTTGCAGGAGAAGCTACATCACCACATGATGTTCTGGCCAGCTTCCTGGCTCTGGGGGAAGGGATCTCTTCCTGGGGGTCTGCTCTGTGTCTGTGTCATGGTGATGACGGAGCACCAGACACCCTTGGATGACAGGAGTTGCTGGCTGGGTTCTGCCCCAGCTTTGGCTGGTAAAAGCATTCCCTTTTGACCGTCCTGCAGGGGCTGTATGGAGCAGCCAGGCAGAGCCACTTCACCAGGCTGAAGCTAGGGGGATTACGTGTGGAATACCCCAAGTTCTGCACTTCCATGCCAGTGCCAACTGGGAACCTCAGGGGTGCTGGAGGGAGGGCCATGGCCTTTGGAGAGTGGACACATTGGGCCAGGCACAATGGAGCAAAGAAGCCCTCTGGGGGAGCCATTTCTCAGGCATGTGTGAGGGATGCCGCAGAGCCATGCTTGGCAGAGCCCATCTCTTCACTTGATCTCACCACATGGCAGGCTTGGTCTCCAGGGCCCAGGCATAGCTAACACGGAACACTTGTCTGGCACTCATGTTTATAAATAATTTTTCCGTACAAGATCTCAGGATAGTGAGTCTTAGGGGGTCTGGCCCAACCTCTCCATGGTTATTTTGTTTCCATATTTTAGCAATCATTGTTTCTAATGTCTACTATGTGCAATGATAACAGCAAGCACAAACATTTGCATTATGCTTCTCCTTTCAACATATTTTTGACTTCTATTATCTGATTTTATCTTCTTATCTAGCCCTACAAGATTGGATTTTATGCCTTTATTTTTCAGATGAGAAATTAAAGTACAGCGAGACAAATTAACAAGCATTGATCCATTAAACAATGGATATGATTATATGAGCTATCGTGGCATGTGCACTACTGTAAGTGCTTACATTCACTTAGTACCTAGTGCATCAGGGGTAGGTATTATTAGTGCAACTCTCAACTGAGAGGTACAAGAACCAAGGTATCAAATGCCGAAGACTTTCCCATGCAGCTACTAAGAAGAAGCAAGACCTGAATGTAGGCAATGCAGAGTCCATAGAAGTTAGATTTAATTACAGGGCTTCCCTGATCTCTATAAAGTAAGACTCAGTGTAGAGGCTCAACTCCACACTTTTTTTCCTCTCTACCATGCTACCTTTCTATGCCAAATGAGATATAAAGGAAAATGGGAGAGATGAAGGAAAGCAGTATTGTTCTTGTTTATTGCCTGGTGGGGCTCAGGTGAATCTTTAGGGCAAAAAGTAGTAAGTGCTGAGCAGAGATCAAGGGGAACTCTGGGTGACCTTGAGAAATGGCCCAGGGGATTTAGATCTTGTAGTCTAGTGTCCCTTCCCTACTGATGCTGCCCAGGCTGGTCAGGCAGTCCCAGTTTCTCCCTTAAATGAAGTAGCCCTTGCAGGTGTACTGGATTGGTCATTGTGTCCTCCTATTTGAGGTTTGAGGCTATTCCTCTAGAATTTATCCCTATATACAGCATGACCAATAAAGATAGAAATCCTCAGCAAGCAGTGGCAAAAAGAAGTATCCTAAACTGCCTAGCACTGGGTACTCTATTCCTTGAAGCTAAATACTCTTTGGAATCTGGGTTTCCCTGACTGGATTTCCCCAACTTAGAAGGGCATCTTTTGCTGCCCCTGCTGGATGAATTGTTTGACTCTTGAACTGAGCCTAGCACTCTCTAGTTATGTCCCCAGGCAGTAGCCAAGTTAAACCTTGACCACTACCTCCCCTTGGTCATTATTTTCTAGATTGCAGTGTCATCTATAACTTTGATGGCTATCCTTTGTACATCAGAAATAGGAATATGTAGTTTGGCATGTATTTGCATACTTCTAGGATTAAAAGTATTTGTAATTAAAGAAGTTGTCATTTTGTGTCTTGGACATTTGATTACCATCATATTATAATGTCTTTGGAATCTCTACAGTCTTGCTGGTGGGACTATAACTTTCTACCTGCTAGCTCTGAAAGAGTACCTATTTCCTGCTTTGGGGTTCTTTTTTCTCTCTTCCTTCTCTGTTCCAAGTTCATGTCTTTGTCATCATAGTTTAAGAAACCTAAACCCCTGGTCATTAGGGACATACCTTATATGTGCATTTAGTTTTATTAAAAAATTTAGTAGGGCCATTAAAATTAGCTAGAAATCCCTCAAAACCTTAAGAATTTGTCTTGCTATTTGATATTTGGCTAATAAGTTACATGGAAATTTGCACATTAGTCACCAGTAAGAATCTTGGATCATCTGGCTTTGAGTATTAAGGTGGAAGGTAATAATCTGTGTGCACAGATACATCACCAAATAACATAAAACCATTTGATGTCTTGTTTCCTTAGCACAACAATCCTGAAAGTATTACCATTTTGAAGAGAATTAAGGTAACCCATTTAAGGAATGCTGCTAAGTGAAAAGTTATGGTCTAAACCTGGTAGGATGAGGAAGAGGCCAAACACTTAGATATTATACTGTTCAGTAAAGCCTTGGATTGTGATTGTTTTGTGAGTGTTCTTCAAGACAAGGAAACATTTCTAATACATTTTAATTTGATTGGTGAGCAAAGTCTTGCAAATGAGTAGTACGTGAAGCCAAAAGTTGTATTATCATGCCAAAAGTCACATGATCACAACTAAACCAGTAATTTTTCCCTGCCTCTCTCCCTCTCTCTCTGTCTTTCTCTTTCTCTGTCTCTCTGAATCTGTCTGTCTCTCTGTCTCTGTCTCTGTGCCTTAGTCTTTTTCACTGTCTCTCTGTCTCTGTCTGTCTCTGCCTCTGCCTCTCTCTCTCTCTCTCTCTCTCTCTCTCTCTCTCTCTCTCTCTCTCGGATTGTGAGTGATAATATCTCAATTGGAAGAGATTATGGAGATAATCTCATCTGCAGAGGAAGAGGAAGAAGAGGTGAAGAAGTTCCTCATTTGAAATGAGATTAGGGAGGTATATAAAATGTAAAAATTT
>NW_004524710.1:2433018-2434495 GCF_000260255.1 Octodon degus | reverse complement strand
TGGGTGATTGCTTTATGATAGCCATTCTTTCTGGGGTGAGATGATATCATAACGTTGTTTTAATTTGCATTTTGCGGATGGCTAGTGATGTGGAGAATTTTTTCATATATTTATTCACTTCTTTAATTTCTTCCTCTGAGAAGTGTGTGTTCATCTCGGATGCCCATTTCTGGATTGGGTTTTTAAATTTTGGGACCACAGTGTTTTTAGTTCTTTATAAAGTCTAGAGAGTAGCCCTTTGTCTGTGTACTTATTTGTCATGATTTTTTCCAAATTTTTGGTTTGCCTTTTCATTATGTTGGCAATTTCTTTTGACGTGCAAAAACTTCTCATTAAGAGCAGGTCCCAATTGTTAACTCTTTAAACTGTTTCCTGTGTGATTTGATTTCTGTTCATGAAGTCTTTGTCTACCCCTATGTCTTCAAAAGTTCCTCCTACTTTCTCTTCCAGGAGATTTAATGTCTCTGCTTTAATGTTTGGACCTTTAATCCATTTTGACTTGGAACTGTCCTGCTTCAAGTTTGTATATGGTTAGATTTTTGGACTTATGTGTAAACATTAGAAGTATCTACTTCTTTATGCCTATTTTTAAAATATATTCTATTTTTAAATGTTTTTTTATCATATTCTGTAATACTTGATGAAAAACTCCTGTTCCATGTTTTGCCTAAGATATTTGATATTTATACAGATAGTGAGGTTAAGCTTAACACCCTAAGTTTTATGGTAATAACAATAAGCTTGTCTTCTGGATGGCTAACAACTTAAGTTTGCAGAGCAACATTAGAGAAAAAGGAGGGCCGCAAGTAAAGCCAACATTTGGGCCCTAGCCTTTAAGGTCCATTAAGCCTCAGGACATATGAGAACTTGTACTGTAACATCATGTAACTCAGTAGTGTCCCAAATTTTCTGATCAAGGAGATTGGGACCAAAGAGGAAACTGATTGATGATGTAGAGTGTGCATAAGGAGAGTCACATGGAGAGAAAACATTCTCTCAGGCTTTCACAGAGAGTACATTTGCTAAGCAATGGCTGTGACTTATCCACATGGCTGACACTGACAAAGGTTCCACAATCTGAGGTACAGGATGTCATGATAAGTCCTTAGGGGATTTCACTGACCTTATCAGACCCAAAAGCTACAATCTTGTTGCATAGGTCCTGCTTTACCTTGGTCTTAACCATCCAGCAGAAAAGTATAAAAATGAAATATAAGAAGTAAAGTAATGCTATTTTGTTGAGCTGTAGGGGACTCAGGTCAATAATTTCTGACATTGCCAGTCAAGCTGAAGACCCAATACTATTATGGGCTACTGCACTGTCTTAGAATATTTTGCTAAGTTTACACACCTATAGTATTCAAATAACAGAACTTAACAAAAAAAGTGGACACAGATGAATGTCCATTTTTATCTGTGTACTTAAAGTGGTTGGGATAGATATATAGTTACAGTCTCTTAATGAATAGAGGGATTT
>NW_004524710.1:2422287-2428453 GCF_000260255.1 Octodon degus | reverse complement strand
GTTCTTCCTATCCAGGAGCATGGGATATCTTTCCATTTTCTGAAATCCTCTAGGATCTCTTTTTTAAGAGTACTGTAATTTTCATTGAAAAGATGAGAGTGGTTATATATTGTCGATTCAGTTTTGGTAGTTTGTACCTTTCTAGGAATCTGTCCATTTCTTCTATGGATGAATCCATTTAATGACAATGGAATGTCATACTTCCATGAAATCCTTAAAAAGGTAAAAGCAAGTGTCATTGGATACGTTCCATATTAAAGTTCCATAAAAAGAAAAAGATTCAACTTAGGCAGCAGAGAATAGTGATTCCGCTGGTGACAGCAAAAGTCATCCTCCACAGCAGCCCTTTTCTCATGTGTCTCCTTCATATCAGGTGTGAGGGTTTTTGAAAGTAGACATAGATTAATTTGTTTATTTTTCTTTATAGTGTGCACTTTCTTTATTATTTTGTATTGTAATATTGTAGTTCACTTTATATGAATATTTTTGGGTTGTGTAATCATCTTCGTTTGCCTTACTTTTTATGGGAAAATTCTCTTTAATATAGGAGTGCTTCAGGTTACAAGCATGTTTCAGAATGGATGCTACTCACAAACTAAGATTTTACTGTACTTTTTTGTGTAACTTAACCTATCACTTGCTGAGATTTTCAGTGAAAGATGCCTTTACTTCTCATTTTCTCATATAACCTTGACAGCTAAACTAAGAAATAGATGCCATAATTAATTTTAGTGTAGGTAATTGAAACAGAATTTAGATGACTTCTTTAAGGTCACTAGTCAGAGAAAAATGTGAATTTAGAACCAGATGCCCTTCCATCCTCTTTTCATTATATTACTGCTGTATGCTAATTAGTTAATTCCAAGTATTTAATTAATGCTAAATTCTTGGGGGCCTAGTTTGCTGTAATGGTCATATTGCAAATCTGAATCTTAAGAGAAATGACTTTGGAGTTTGACAGGCTTTGGTTTGCTAGTGCTTGCTCATTTCAAGGCATCAAAGGCCAATTAATTTCATGCTGCTTTAGTCTTCTTATCTTGGCCCTAGTCTTAAAGTATGCATGCTAGAAAAGATGCTTTCTGAGTGCACAGCCTGATGCATGGTAGAGTACTGGATATGTCAACTTTTCGTCAGCCCTCAAATGGCCACACAGGCAACAGTTTTGGAGGGGGAGCCTAACCCACAGCTCTCTGGACTCCATTGCTTTCTACTTCTTTTTTGGTTTCCATGTGCTGTCTACATCCCCTCCTTGTGTACTTTGCATGATGGTTAAGTGGAACATGCATGTCTTCTTCAGAAAAGCTAAGCTTCATTGACAGATCCTTAATTGATTTGAAAGACATGAGACTATTCTAGAAACAACTATTTCTGGATACCATGCCATCAGATTAAAGGAGGAATACAACAGTTAGGTCTGCGAGAGTGTGTGGTTTGAGGGCCTATCATTAATTTATCCAATTTTTCTGGAGATGGCGATTTAGAGTAATATACAGCTTCTGAAAATTAAAAACAATGAAAGGAAAACAACTAAAAGAAATAAAGGAAAAATATTTGCTTGTACCAGCAATACAGATGCATCCCTTTCAGGGGCATAAAACAGTGCTTGAAAGAACTCCTCCAACACTAGCCAGTCACCAGCTCCTGCCTTCCATAGAAGGAAATAGGCCACCCTGCAAGGTGAACTTGGTTTTTCAGAGGAGGAAAAAGTAGTGGTGGTCTGGAAACTTCCCTGGGCCTTTGCTTCTCTGCCTGGCCAAGGTCACCTGACAGCTGCTATAGCTTGGGCTTGGGCAGCTGAGGACTCTACTCTCCTTTCCACTCGCTGCTTTCATGATTTTCTTTCTCAAATTATGGGACAAGAATTTTCTTCTCCAGAATGTATTCTGAAGCTAGGATACAATTACTCATCTGGTTTAATTTAAAATGCAAAATCTTTGAAAAATAGGTATTTTGAAAATAAGTGCTTTGGTCTGCAGCTCTGGTTCTCATTAACTTGGCTGAAGCCCTTGATGATATGTTGGAACTGCTGCAACACCAGCTCCCACGCCTGCTGTCAGGTGTTCCTAAGCCCGCTCCCTCCCTGGGGATGGTGTTGGCCAGCGGCATCCTGACAGCCCTGTGCAGGGCCTGCTGTTCCTGCACTCCACCCGTGACTTTTCTGAAAGGGAGCTGAGTAGTTTAACATGATGTCTTGGTAATCTCTGTCCACTCTGCTGAAGTGCAGGGTGCAGCACTGACAGTCCTTGGAGTCTGGCTCTGCCTTCCAACACTTTGCTGGAATTCTCTGGCTCCTACTTCCCTGCCCATCTTGCCTCTGTGGCCAGAGACTTCTGGACACAGGAGTTCATTGCATATGAGATCTTTCAGGAAGAACTTGGGGTGAAGGGGAGAAATCTTTCAAGTCTGATAAGATCACATGAAATATTATTTGACCATCTCTACACCTACTGCTAAATCTAGAATTCATGATAAAGCAGCATTTGATTATCATGTAAGTTGTGTGTCTAGCCTATGACATTCCTTTCATCTATGATCTCCCAAGTACATTAGACACAGTAATTCTTGTTCTTCCTTTCTTAGGATCAAGTCAAGAACCAGGAATCCTTTGTCCCCAGGAAATGAGAAGCAGCACTCTGAGGCTGCAGGTGTCTAAGTCTTAGGGTGTCAAGCCAGATGTTGTGCATCTGAGCTGCAGACTTTCCCTTCCTAGAGCACATGGGCAGAAGTTCTGCATTGACCACTAGAAGCTTTGTGCCCTGACTCTCCCAGGCTGTGATTCCAACACTTAGAGAGGTCAATGGAAAGTGGGCATTTGGAAAGCCTTTGCCATCTTTCAGTACAACTTCCCTATAAATGACTCCAGAAGAAGCTGTCAGTAGCTTTCCTCAGGGAAAGTAAGAAAGAACACAGTGAGTTGCACTGTCCTTCTAAAGTTTTTCTTGGAGTTAACTTACCCCAGTCAGCCCCAATCCCACTGCACCCACATCCTTGGCACCTTGGCTCTGGCTCCAGCTGCAGAGCCTCTCCTCAGCATCCTTTCTCCCCACTGCACTTCTCTTCCACCTCTTCCTTCAGCTGCCCCCTTTCCCAGTAAGTTCTGTTCTGCCTTCTGTAATGCCCAATCCTTGATTTGAATCTTCTCCCCTTTTCCCATCTGCCCAGCATAAGAGCTCTGAAGTTCTGTTCTCAGCATTCTTCTTTTGCCAGCCCATGGTGCTTTGCCTGTGACTCTGAAATCAATTCTGTGAAATCCAAAATCTTTTCATATCTCATTTGGCGACACAAACAGGCCTGACTTGATGTGAAGCTGCTTATCCAACTTACTGTTAATATTCATACATTTCTCTGCAGAAATGCTGGCATGTTTGCCAATGAAGACCTCCCCAGGTGTTATATATTAATTATATTTGTCTCATGGTTAGCTTTCTAAATCTGAAAAATTCTGAATCTAGAGATATATCTGGCCCAAGGATTTTGGATAAGATGCAGTAGCCCTGTGCTTTTAAGCCATTCCTGTCTCCTCTCTCCTTTCTGGTAATGTCCTTCCTTCCATTAGGACGGAACTTTCTGGCTCTCGCCTACCCTCTGCAGGTTGACATCTGCTCATCTGCAACCATTGCTCTCCTTGATGGAGCTCCCATTTCATCTTTTTCCATTGTCCTCGTCTCTGCACTAAATTCACCCTGATCAAATCCACTCTGCTAGCTTCAGGGGAAGCCTTTCAGTCTTTCTTTTACTTGTCCTTTCAGCGCCATTCTGTTTGGGTCCTCCTCTCCCTCTCTGACCAGTATAACTTGTCAGTGAATTTCTGCCCACTCCTGTCCTTCGATCATGGCAGGCAGGAAAGCTGGGTCAGTCCTGGAGATCCCAACAGGCCCTCCCTCCCTGAGCCCTGTGGTCAACACTGTGTCCACCTATGCATTCATTGCTACATAGATGATGGCCCTCCCAGGGTTTTGGGTTTGCTCATCCACCCTCCTTACTCTAGTTTCCCATGAGCCATCTCACACAGCTGCAGCTTCACCTTCACACTAAACCTCCCCTGGATTTGCTGCCACAAGAATGGGTTCCTTAGAAAAGGACAGGTTTGGCTTTCTCTATCCCTCTGCCATGGACGCCGGCAGAAGACCCTGACCAGATGGTGGCACCTTGATCTTGGACTTCTCGGACTCCAGAACTATGAGAAATCTCTGTTCCTTATACATTTCTCAGTCTCAGATATTCCATTACAATAGCACTGAATGAGTGAAGAGTTTCACTGTTTTAAGTCTGTCAGATGTTCTCTGTTCTCAGTTCCTTTGTTTGCTGACCTTGGTGTCGGGTTCTCATCTACATTCTGGCTGATGAAAACCTTGCAGAAGTAGTACATAGTTCAGCGCCCAGGTCAACTGCTTTTCATTTGAATTTACTCTTTGTTTTTCTGATCAAAGGAAACATCCTTACAGCCTTACATATTTCGCAGATATGTCTTAGGCACTTTCACATTGTTTTAAGACTTGGTTATATTTTATATATAAAGAATAAGCAAATAGTTTGGTATCTTTCCTGAAGGAGCTAGCTAAAAGTTTTATCCAGAGAAAAATCTGGAATTAGTTTTTTTCACTCAAATTCTTGTGCCTTCAGTGGATATTTATTATACAAAAATTCAAGCAATGCTCATTATCCAGCTTCTACAAATATAATTTATGGTTAACTTGTTTCATATCTGTTTCTGAAAACTCTTTATGCACTGCACCATAAAAATATTGAAACAAATACATCATACATAATAAGTTGTCCTTAATAAAATATACTCATGTTTAAAAGCACAATAAAATGATCATGCCTAAGTACAATCATTATTTCTTAATATTGTTAAAATATCCAGTTAATATATTAATTTCCCCAGTAATCATATATATTTAATTGTGGACAGTTCATTTCCTTGGATCAGAATACAAGCAAGTTTATGTATTACAATTGATTGATGTGATTTTAAATTTAAAATCTGTATATTTCTACCTCTCTTCTTCTTTCCCTTCCTCTTCCACTCCTCCCTTGCCCTTTCTCTCTCTAGCTTTCTCTTTTTTTTTTTTTTTTTTTTGCGGAATCAGGGATTGAACTCAGGTCCTTGCCCTTGCCAGGGAAGGGCTTATTCCACTGAGTCATCCCTCTGACTGAGCCATCTCCCCTCCCTTGCCCTTTCTCCTTCTGCTCCTCTTTCCATTTCCTCTTTTTCTTCCTTCTCTTTCTCTTCTTTCTTTCTTCTTCTATCAGTTTATTTCTTTTTAACTTCAGTTTGTTCATGCAATCAGGGCTTTTACCTGTATTTACTCAGGCATAATTGTGCTGACTGCACATCAATGGTTTCATTTGGTATGACCGCCTGTCACTGTGTTATCTGTAAACTGGTAGTTAGATTTAGAGGTTTGGTCAGCTCTGCTCTGCTCTGCTCTGCTCTGCTCTGCTCTGCTCTGCTCTGCTCTGCTCTGCTCTGCTCTGCTCTGCTCTGCTCTTCTCTTCTCTTCTCTTCTCTTCTCTTCTCTTCTCTTCTCTTCTCTTCTCTTCTCTTCTCTTCCCTTCCCTTCCCTTCCCTTCCCTTCCCTTCCCTTCCCTCTCTCCCCTCCTCTCCTCTCCTCCTTCTGCTCCTTTTCCTACTCCTCCTTCTTCCTCTCTCTGTCTCTGTCTTTACTTTAAATAGGTTTCTTAGGTGATTCATTATATATTAAAGTTTGGGAAGCCCTGATTAAGGGTTGCAAGATATTTTAGCTCTATATCATATCATCCCCATTTATTAGCTTTAGTACTTCTAGAAACTCCCCTTATCAATTATTGAATTTTCTTAGGGCACAATATATGTAGTAATAAAAGTGCATGCTTGATTCTTCCTCTTTATAACCAGTTTTCCAAAATAATGAATCCATTCTCTATCACTCTCCAGTGGTGATTAATTTTTAAAAAGTATCATTAACACATCAAGTATTTAAACACATCTGAAGTATCTCAGTCCATTACATTTTTATTGTTCCAATTGCCTCATTTTGCCTGGTGGCAACTTCTTCGCAAGTTTCCAGGTCCATTTGACATGACAAAGTCTTTGGTAGCATCTTTCACCTTCTGAGATGATAAGACATTCCAGGCTCCTATTTTACAATTTCTATCCCACACATCCATTTCTCTGAGAACT
>NW_004524710.1:2405217-2421306 GCF_000260255.1 Octodon degus | reverse complement strand
AGGTTTAGGGACAAACAAAGAATATTTAAAAAGGTTTAGTTTTTATTGTATCTCCTCCAATCTACTTCTGGATGAAGCTGATTCCTACATGAATAAATTAAATTGTTTAATTGATTCTATCAATAAGTGGAGCTGTTAGATATTTCTTTTGGCCTAGGAATCCATGAAAAACTACCATAAAGCAGAAAAGTTGGGAATTCACACAGCACACAGATTTCTCATTTCTTTGCAAGCTGTGCAGTGCCCCTTTGAGTGGATATACTATAGTTAATTTCACCAGCCCTCTGTTGATGGACCTCTTTGGGATGTTTCCAACTCTTTGCTGTTTCAAATAGTGCTGAAATGAATAGCTTTGTGCATGTGTCTTTTTGTATCTTTGCCAATGTTTCTGTGGAAGATTCCTAGAAGTGGAATGGCTGGGGTCATAGGGCAAATACGTAAGACATTTTTCTAGAAACTGCCAAATTCCCCTTCATAGGGGCTGAACGGTTTTGCATTCCCATCATCAAATCATGAGTGTCTACTCCCTAGAGTCTTCCCAATCACGGATGATGTCAAAGTTTTGGATTTTTGCCAATATAATAGGTGAGAAATTGTATTGCACTGTAGTTTTAATTTCCATTTCTCTTATTATGAAAGAAGCTGAACGTTTTTCTTCATGAAGTCTAGAGTTATTTGCATTTCCCTTTCTGTGAATTCTCCCTTTGTATTTTTAGTGAATGTTTTATACAGATCTGTTTTTTTCCTACATTATTTTAGAGCTTTTCACTATACAAAGTGAACCTTTTTCTGGTTTGTCATTGGTCTTTTTAGTGCATATTTTGCTTCTGTTTCTCCCCCCCACCCCCGTACTAGGGATTGAACTAAGGACTTTGTGCTTGCCAGGCAGGTGCTTATGCTGCTGAGCTATCTTCCCTGGCCCTTCTTTTTCTTTTATATTATTGATTTCTTTCCCTCTTTTGTGATGGCATTAAATTAAACAGAAAAGTTTCACCATGTTGTGAACTTGTGTTTCATTTAACATGCTTTGATGTCACCATCCCCACTTCTAGAAAATGGAAAAGACAAAGAAAAATAGTGTAAAATTTGGGAGTTCTAAGATATAATTTCTTATCGCAAAAAGACTGAGGCCTAAAATAACTGCATTTTCCTTTTGACATGTTTTCAGTTACCTTTTGTCTTTGGGTTTAAGTTCTGATTCTTAAAAATTGCTCTTTTCAATTTGGAAAGCTGGCTTTAAAATCTTTCCACTGCAGGCATTTTACTTCTGTTTCTGAGGAAGTTAGGCAAGTTGGGGATTCGTGGAGCAGGGAGAATAAGGTGAGAAGGGCTGGAGGCAGAGCTGTCTGGGAGCAGTGAAGCTGACTTGCTCCTTGTACCATAAGGCAGGTTATAGTTTGGACTGATTCCAAGGATGATAAGAAAGTGTTCAGTGTGTGTTTTTAAAACAACTACTTTATACTCCTTCACATATTTACCTACATGTAAAAGTGATTTATAAATGTGTGCCTATACATGTCTATGGACATTCTTCTTCTTTTTTTTAAAGTGTGATCTCATATTATTTCTTCTTCTTCCCCTTCTCCTTCTGCTTCTTCTTCTTCTTCTCCTTCTCCTTCTCCTTCTCCTTCTCCTTCCTCTTCCTCTTCCTCTTCCTCTTCTTCCTCTTCCTCTTCCTCTTCTTTTTTTTGTTTTTAGGGAAGGGCCTATAGGGTGTTCAGGGACTTTCCACTAGATCGGACTCTGAGTGATCCACCTGTTTACAGCCTCCCAAGAGCTGGGATTACAGGCATGCACCACCATGCCCAGTCTCAATTACCATCTCAGCGCACTGCCCCGGGGGCAGAGGTGGTGCAGCAGGCCTGGGATCAAACTCCCAGCCCCTGTGCCTGCTTGCAGGTGCTTTAATCTGCTGAGCTATTTGGCTGGCCCTTTGCTTCTTATTTTATTGCCCTACAGAATCCATTGTTAATGACAGAATCATGTCTCCCTCAAATCATATGTTAAAGACCTAATCTCTGACATATCATAATGTATTTGGAAATAAGATCTCTAAAGAGGTAATTAAGGTAGACTATGGTCATTAGGGCGAACCCTGCTGAGTATGGCTGGTATCCTTATAAGAACTGGGAGAAGCAGCAAGGACACATACATAAGGAGTGAAGGCCTTTTGAAGTCACAGCAAGAAGATGACTATCTGTAAAGAGAGGATGGAGTCAGAGGGGAATGAAACTTGCCAACACTTTGATGTGGACATCCAGTTTCCAGGACGGTGAGAGAACATGTTTCTGCTGTATGAGCCACCAGCATCAGCACCAGCCCTGTGGTGTTTTGTCATGCTAGCCCTTGAAGACAAAGACATATGTTAATACCCTAGATCTTAACCACCCATGATTTCTCTTCAATCACATAACCCCACGTAAATGTTAATATGCTTGTATCTAGGTTTCATGTCTCACTTACTCTAAGATACCATTAGTGAAAGGCAATTATTTTATCCTCTATGGAAAAAGAAATATGCTGCCAGTTATACAACGATACAATGTTTTCTTAACCATTACCATTTTTATTTTAAATTTGTGAAATTAGTACTTGTGGGCCTATGTAGAGATAACTCCTTTGCACGCATTAGAAGAAAACTAAGGTGGGTATGTTATTCCTAAAAGTTTGTCATATTCAGAATTCAGTTTTTCTCAATACCTTTTTAATATTCAGGCACTGGGATCAGTACTTTTCTATACTCCACCACCCACTGTCTTGTCCATGGCAGTGCGCCACAGCTGCCCGGGGCTTTCCCTGTAAGCCCCAAACACCTTGCTGCAGGTGGGTTCTTGTGCTTTGACCATGAAGTAACGATTGCCACATGGTAAATGGTGACTGAAAGATGCATACTGATTTCTGAGATGTTGCAATGTGAAAAATCCCTTTCAGAGGTAAAGAAATGCACACATACACACAGAGATAATTTTGAGGGGCGTGGTTATTTTTCTTTGTGCCAAGATAACATTATGTGATGCTACCTTTTGCTTTTCTTACTCAACAACACCATACAGAAAGCCTGGCAAGTCACTTGGCATAGCTTTTTCTTTTTTTGGAGGGAGGGCAGTGGTATAATATTTTATGATGTACATGTCTTACAATTTATTTTGCCAGTTTCCGATTTATGAACACTTGTATTGTTTGTAAAACTTTTACAAATCTTAACAATGCTGCAATAAATATCCTTGTATATATGTCCTTAAGAATTGGTGCTTTTATGTTTTAGGACTGGAATTACTGAGTCAAAGGATACCATTAATTTTATTGTTATGTTGTAAGATTTCTTTCCAAAAATGCTAGAAAACCTCTTTCCACTGGCAGTATTTTATGTGAGAGTACTCGGTTACCCATAATGTACCTATTAATTTTTGGAGACTTGTAATCATCTTTCTATTCAATAAAGTTGTTACCTTGTTTGCTTTCAATAAGATTTCTAATTTTCTTCATATATAGTAGTTCTTATATATTTCTTATTAAATTTATTTTAAGTATTTCATACTTTTGTTTCTCATAAAATACTTTCTTCATTTCAGAACCGGCTGCATATGCAGAGTAAGAATGTTGCTTTAAAATACATTTAACTTTCATTCATTCCCTTTCTAAATTGTCATTTAAATTTTATTTCAGGTATTTAGTCATGTCATTAGCACGAAGGGAAATTACTTCTTTCCAACATCTGTTAGCAAATATATTTCGCATGGCTGGTTCCTCTTGAAGGAAAATATGGCAGTTCCATAGTTGCCAAAGCTATTATTCCTTTATTTGCCTCCTTGTAGAATATTTTAAATTTCCCTCCTTTCTTTACTCTTTTGAGAGTACTTTTGTCTTGCTTCTCCATTCTGCACCCCCAACTCTTATGTATTTTTGAGATAGTTGGTGTCTTTCATACATTATATCCCATTCATTTCAGCAGTCTTTATTTATCACAAATTATGCATATACACTACCCAAATAAACTTGTATTTCCATTACTTTTCTCAAGTATTTTTCTCAGATGGGTATCCTAAGCAATATACTTTTTGTCCTTGTCTGTGTTGTAGCATTTTATATAAATGGGTAGTGGGTAGTGTCTTGGCTGGGTACAGAATTCCTGGTTCACAGTGTTTTCACTCAGTTGGCTTTGGATGCCTTCCTGTGACTCCCAGCTATCTGACTTGAGGATGGGAAGTGAAGCCTTTTCCCAGTTGATACCAAATAGATGGGATTTTTATCATTACTGTGCTTGTGAAATTTTCTTTTTCGTGACATGTAAGAATGTCAACTTACTTGCATGTGGTACTCCTATCCATTTGAGCTAGAATTCCACATAAACTTTCACAATCTGAGAACTCATCTTTTTTCAGGTTAGGGAGATTTTTCCTCTACTCTATTGCCTGATTATCCTTCCTGAGTCTGTTCCTTTTCTTCATTTAGGAACATTTGTTATTTTTACATTTTCTTTCTAATCTCTCAAATTCTCTTTTCCTGGATACTTTAAATTTTTTTTATCTTTTTGTTCAATACTTTGAAATATTTCTTATACATGCTCTTTTAATTAATCTTACTAATGACCATCTTCTCTTAATATTTTGAATTTTCATGGAAAGACCTATATTTTTGTACAAGTAAAGTCTTATTTCAGAAGCTGTTGATTCATTGCTTTCAGCTGTGTGTTTTCCAATTTTTTCCGTGTTAGTGTCCTCTGCACTTGTTATGGGTGGGCTTGGATTCTGAGGTTGCATTTTGTTCCTTCTCGTCATTTTGTGTAGCACTGTCCTCTGCCCTTTGTTGTAGATCTTTGCTGTAGTTATAACCTTCACACCTACTGAAGTTAAGGTGGAGATCTACAGAGTTTGGACTTATCCAGCTGCGTCTGGCTTGGGTCTGCCTGCTGTGCTCAGCTCCTTCCTGCTGCTGACCAGGGCTAGGACTGGGTCTGGGGGCGCCCGGTAGTCGGCAGAAATTCCTACTGAGCGGGAGGGATGGGGGAGGTACAGCGGAGGGGTGGGGGGCCGCCGGAGGGGGTGAGAGAGGGTCCGGCCCACGCTGCCGCCTGGGCTGGGACTGGTCCTGCCGGCGCAGGGTAGCGGGAAACTCTCCGCACACTCACCGGACCTGGGCTAGGACTCCAAGTAAAGTCTTTTTAAAGCACCTATAGTTTCTTTAAAACTCTTTCTGGTTTCTTAACACTTTTTTTCCTATTCAGGTTTCTATTTCCTCTAGCAGTTTTCCTTCATAACAATTCATTTAGATTATTAATTGTTCTTCTCTCTGGTTGCTGAGGGCCATCAGATAGATTACTAGTTCTCCTTGCCCATTCTTTTTTAAAATGTATTTGGTTGTTACAGTGTCTCACTATGCAGCTCAGACTTATAGTGATCTTCCTATTTTCAGCCTCCTCAACACTGGGATTACAGGCGTGCACCACCACACCCAGACTCTGGCCTGCTCAGTCCGCCCTGAGAGCAGAGCTGGTGCATCATGTGGTGCTGGGGATAGGACTGCGGTCCTTGTGCTTGCCTAAGCTTGTGTAAGCTGGTGCTTTAGTCTGCTGAGCTATCTCACAGGCCCCCTCCCTACCCATTTTTTTGTGACTCAAGTCTGGTTGTTGAAAATTCTTCATTAGTAGGATGCTACAGGAAGTGGAGAGCAACATGGTTCATCATCACATAGGCCAGAAGTATAGAAGCAGCCTCCTGCTGAGATAACTGGAAGGACCTTCCCTGTTTTTTTTTTTTTTTTTTTTTCACCCTCTTAAGGAGGAGGCTCTACCTCTCTTGACAGTGGAAGGAGCAGCAAGCCTTGGCACTCATATCTTAAGGTCAATTTGAGGAAATAGAGGGTACAGTTGGAACCACACATTCCTGATTGTGAAGTCTGTCAGGTGCACACCCTCATTGGCAGATTCTGTCTACCAGTTCTACTCTGCTGCTGGCAGGCCCAAAAAGTAGGGAATTCCACTCTGGTTGTACATATGGAGTCCAACTTATCACTCACTAACCTGGCACCAGCTTAATGCTGGAGAGGCAGTCATTCATTCTGAATATGCTGCTGTAGGCATTCCACTTAGATGCCCACGTCGCCAGAACTCATGTATATGACACTCATTGATGGAGTTTAATCAACAGAGTGACATAGTTAGATTTGGATTTGAACACAGTTATCATGCAAGATGCAGGGAGCCTAATTAGGAAGTTATTGGAAGAGTTAAGGAGAAAAATGAAAGTGACTTAAACTATGTTAACACAACAGAATAAAGAAGGAGGGTGGACTTGGGCCTTACTGAGGTGATCATTCATATGGAATAGACTGAATAAGGAGGTAGTGGTTAAGGAAAAGTTGGGAGTCAGTAATTAATATGCTAAATTAATTGAATAGATTCAGAAGACTTTTAATCCAGAATTATTGAAGGAGTCTGTATGAGTTTTGCCAAGAAGAAGAAAAAGTTTATGTTTAGAAAGCGAATAAAGAAGAGATGAATAAAAAAGGTGAATAAAAAAATGTAAAATGATAATAAATAGCATCTCATTTATTCATCCGCAAAATATTTATATGGTATCAAATATGTGCTCACCCACTATTCTGGTGGCTGGAGCTGCTTCTATAATAAAACAATATACTATCATAAAGATGACAATTATTTTGTTAGAAAGCTTACTCAAGCTGTAGCTACCTAGCATATACCGTCAAAACTTCTTATCTGTACAATTATAAAGCAGGATGGCCTACAGCCTTTTACAATAGGATATAATAGTAGAATGGGGAGAGGGAACATTTTTTACATTAATTTTGATTTTTTAACTTGGTTTAATGAGAGCAGCTCTGGCTATTTCAGAGTATAAGTATCATTGCCAAATCTCCTAAGTGTCATTCTGAAAGAAAATCTAAGGATCTTCGAACCTCTTAGGAGAGTCAAGGTTGAGCCTGTTAGCATCACTTGAGGGGAATTGATGGGTCAGATTCAGTTGGCAGTATGTGCCCAAAGTGATCCTGTTTAGCACTTATGAGGATGGCTTAGATATATGTGAACTGAGTGCGGCAGAGGGCATCCAAGGGCTAGCAGAGCCCGGGAACCTGGTGCTGGAGCTGACATGTTGATTATTGTTTTTGAGTCGTCATGGGAAAGGGCTTTAGCCAGGAGTGGTGGCCACAGGTCCCATGCTCTGCTCTCCACCCTGACCTTTATCTCCTAGCCCTGTATAGACCCAACCTGGCCCCGGCGTCTCGGGTACTCTGGTAGTACTGATCTGCATTTTGCCCAGTGAACACCACCTGACTTACCACAATCCTGATGAGCACTGGATGGCCCTTAGCTTGAGATTCTCAGACCTGTTGGGCTAAAAATGTCCTGTGTGGGAAATGAAAAGGCCTTAACCTGAGGGCCTGAGCCAGCTTGGCTGGAAGCCCTTACCTGAGTGCCCACGAATGACTTGTTCAGTCAGCCAAGCTGTTTCTTGATAATTGTATCCATTTTTCTACAATTCAGACACAATTTGCCAAGGCCAGTTTTACTTAGTCACTAGCAACTCAAGGACATAGTCAGTACCTCAAGACAGGGTTGAGCAATCTTGGATACTGGCCAGCCAGCAGCCTCCTTGCACATGGTGGGGTCATGGATTCAATTCTGGACTAATAGTTTTAATTGACTTGAACAGTGGTAGTCTGGGGAAAGAAAACACATGTAGGGACCCCGTGGTGACTCTGGGAAATGGAAGCACAAATTCTCAATGTTTTTTAGGCAACTGTTACAGTGAATAAGAAGAAAATGAGTGAAGTTACTATGTTGGGAACCACACCCTGTCACATTGGAGAGCAGTCTTTGTCATCATGGGGATACTCTGGCAGATCCACCCACTGGTTCTGGGAAGATGTAGCAATTTTCCATTTATGAGTTGGGATTTTAGCACATAGATAAGTGGGCAAGAAAGTCTGAAAACCATCTGCGGGTATGAAAGAAGAGGTTGGGTAGTAATTTCCCCAACAACACGGACAACTGTTCTCCTGCCAAACTGTCATGGGTACTTATATTTCTGTTTCTTGATCCCATTTTCCACCCCCTTCCATGTCCTTACTGTAAGCTGTGGGGACTAAAACCAAAGACAGTGGCTCAAAAATGCAAAGAGGCTGTCACCAGGGCATTTGGAAAAGGTGGACCAGTGTGGGATGGAAAGGCCTCTCTCCAGGGGAGAGGGAGGGAGTGGCTGTCATCCTGGTGGAGGCACTGGCAGGAAACCGGCACCTGTGTTAGTAGGGGACCCAGAGGCACTTGCCATTCAGGAACCCCTCCCCTCTCTTCCTCCTGTTCTACCCAGAGTTCCGTGCAGGACAGTGATGAAAACTGGCATAGCTGTGTTGATTGTGGTGATGTGGGCATGTTTCCAGTTTTAAAAAATAATCTGTGAAATTGCTTTTATGAGATAATGACCTTTAACTTTATATTATTGTTGTAGATTACTTAGACCATAAATAACTTTTTTCACCAATTAGTGTGCAAGATATCACCTTTTTCTACATAGTGGATATCCTAGAGCATAAGTCCCAGGTTAGAGCCCTGGGAACCTACATTTTTGGCACCCGTGTGATACCTCTTTCATTTGTACTTCTCTTTTCATTATTTCCTTCACAGGTAAATGGGGAAGACTTGGCTTCCTCATAGTTCGGGCTGAGTCTCTCTTTGTGTCTGTGCTTTAACAGAGACCTCATGGGTCTGTTTGGTAGAATGAGTTATTATAGATCCATGAGAAAGGGAGGAGGGAGCCCTTCATAAGTTTTTTTTTTTTTTTTAAAGCATCAGCTTATTCTCCACCTATTTACTGATAACCTGGCACTGCTCTGCTGTTACTAAAGTGTCAGTCTGTGTTCTTTTGTGGCATATCAACCCTTAGGTGTCTTCTTTGCAGAAACCCAGAACTCCAAATACACAGATGTGTGGTTGACTATCTAACAAGCTATGCATCAGTGACTCTGTATTCATCCTGTACTACTGAACTCATTTTATTCTCATAGAGATTTGAAAAAGCATATTTGTCCTCTTGTTGATATAGGGGAATGAAACTCCCAATCTGAAAGATACCTGGGATGAGCTTGTGTTCTCTAAAGCCAAAGAATGAATTTTAGGAACAGCAGAGGTTCAGAACAGAATTTATTTATTGGGGGAAAGAAAGTTTCTTCCTGAGAGAGGGAAAGAATTGGATCCAAGTGGATTGCCCAGGAGTCTGTCTATTCTAGGGATTTTTATAGAGCAAAACCATGAAGAGAGGTGGGTTTAAGGTGGAAAACATGGGAACTCAGACATGAGGTGGGACACAACTATGCTCAGCCAATAAAATCATAAGCACAATTGCTCAGGTAAATTTGATTAAATCAAGGACCAAATGGGGAAGTGAGTCATAAGTAGTGTAGCAAGTGGGCATGAATATAGAACAGGGCCCTTTCCTTAGGGGGTTAGGTTTGTGATCTCTCTGGCTTCCTCAAGGTGATTATCAATCCAAGAAGCTCATCTTTAGGGAGACGTGCATTTGTCTGATCTTTTGTCTGGCACACAGCAGGAGTGTCTGTCTCTCCCACAGTTGCAAGGCATCTTGTCTTCCACATTGTCTCCTTCTGAGGGCCTGTGATAGTCATGGCAGATCTCCAGGAGGAAGGTGGAGCGTGCGTCTTTTCCTCTATCTAATTTAGCTGCTTACAACATTATCACCATTTGACAGGTGAGGAAAGTGAGATGAACATATGAGGAAATGCAGTAGTTTATAAGCCAGGCAGTTCAGCAACAGAGCCTACACAGGACATTTCTCCTAGTCTGTGGCGTGGTGCACCCAATTTGAGAAGAGATTTGTTTTAGGCCAGTATTGATGGTTGTGGTCAGATGTTGCTGAAATCGGCTATTACCAAACATTAAGAAACTAGTGGGACAAATGACTACATTTGAGGAAGAGTCCCTCTCCTTAAGGACCACAGGGACTAGAAGATGTGAATCAAGCGTCCTTTCCTATAACTAACATACCAAGCCCCATAAGATTCTGATACAACAAGAGAAAATAATAGTTTTAGAATTATGTTTGGCAAACATTTGTCCAAGGAACTCTAATTTTGGAAGATTTTTGTAGATGTAGAAAGGATTTCATGGTCAAGTAAGTTTGAGAAACTATGCTTTATGTGGATGAAAAGGTATTTCCTTATTGCAGGACTTTCAGAAGTTCTCACATGCTGATAGTCATGGCAGATCTCCTGGAGGAAGGTGGAGCATGTGTCTTTTCCTCAAACTGATTTGCCTAAAAAATTTGTCTCTCTCTCTTCCCCCAGCACAAACCCATATTTCTTTTGCTTAGGATATCTTCTGGGAAGAAAGGCTGCTGTGGGCTTACAGTAGATTGCTAAAGAAGCAGGCAAGTTCTTCAAGTAAGAACACTTTCTGTATCAATGCCATAACCCACACCATAAGCACCAAGGCCCAATAACGTTGTTGTTAATCACTTTCTTAGGGAAACCTACCCAACATTCTGACTTGTCTGCCCCCAGTGGAGAAACACACCTGTTTTCTTCTCCCTTTGCAAGATGCTCTCAACTGTGCAGGGTGAAGCTCTTACTTTATTGTAGTTCTCATTTTTCAGTCAGTTCTATCAACATTACTTCATTTTAACCTATTGGGTAATTTATTTTTAGCCTCAAATCCAATTAATCCAAAGGTGTTGAGGAATCTGATCCAACATGTTTGTCTAGTTAACTCTTTTGTAGAGAAAATACTGAGCCTTCTCTGTTCTGCACATAATTGCTGCTCTATAACCATAGCTGATTAGGAAAGTAGGGGCAAAAATGCATGTGACAGGACTCCAGTACCACCGAGGTCACAAGATATTTTAGAGAAGACTAAAAGCTGGAGAGGTAAAGATAACAATAAAAAATGTGTTTCCCATTTAATCCATTCACAATGGTTTACACATGGGGCTGCAAAGAGACCATGTTGGAAGTTGAAGAAATGAAATAAAATCTTGAAAAACAATTTCATTTTATAGATTGAAGCGTTTTAGGAGAACTATTTGCTTTAAATTAATTCCAAGGCCCCATAAGGAAGCATGGATCATTTCTTCATTTTTCTGCAGTGGAGGGTGTAGGGACAAAGGGATACTGAAAGAGCTTTGAAGTGTTTTGATTCAAACCAATCCTCTGTGGAAAGTGGGGAAAGAGGAGTGTGAAAAAATAAGCTATTTGGCAGATCCTCAAAATAGTTTTTCTTTCACTTTCACTTCCCTCAACCCATTCCTTTTCCTTCAGATTTTTAATTCTGAGACAGGAATAATAAAGGATCCAGGCAGTGCCTCTCCTTAGTTAAAAATTCTGAAAAGCAAATGCCCAGAATATGCTAGATAAAATTTTAGTGGTTTGGGTAGAGAGGAGAGGGCTAGTGGAACCCATCTGATGTTGCTAGAGACCAGAGCAGGTACCAGCTGCATAAGGGTGAGGATGGGCAAGCGGATTGGCTGGGATGGATTCGGGCCACGCCAGGAGGAAAGGCACCTTCCCTTCCGTACCCTCCCTTCTTTCTTCTTTCTTCCCACTTTTTCTCTTCCTCCTTCCATCCCTTCCCTCCCATTTTCCTTTGCTTTTCTCATAATGAGGAAAGCCATTCATGAAAAAAATCTCAAGGCAAGGACTTCTTTGGAATAATTGAAATTTTAGAAAGATACTTCAATACTTATAGTTACATAATAATAAATGTAGTTTAGCATCTATTACTGTTTTAAATATAACATCTCTATTTATCTATCTGTCTATCTATCATCAAAGCCTGAGGAAAAGCACTATAATTATTTGTAGTTTGATGCGTGAGTATTCTCACTCAGTAGGTGAAGATGAGTTATGAATACCTTCACTTTAGACTAGGTCAGGTTTTGCACTGATTTTTTCTTTCTTTTTTTTTTTTTTTCTTTGCAGAACCAGGCTTTGAACTCAGGCCCTTGTGCTTGCCAAAGAAGCGCTTATTCCCCTGAGCCATTTCCCTGGCCTCTATGGTTTTGCACTGATTAAAAGCTTTGATTTCAGACCTTTTGGAATGTGACATCTTGGATGACATGTAGAGTTTTAAAAATGACCTTTAACTTATTCATAGTTGTACTGCATCCTTTTTATATGAATCACTGGATGCATTTTGACAAGTGCGTTCATTCCCAATAAATGTATGCAGCATTCCTATCCCTTCCCAGGCCTTCCCTTCCCAAGTCCCAGCAACTGGCCTGCTGTGAAGTACTATAGATTAAATTTGTCTTTCTAGTTTCCTGTCAATAAAATCATAGAGTATTTTCTTTTTTTACGTATGGTTTCTTTTGGTCAGCTTGATATTTTGGAGATTCTTGGGTGTAATCAATGATGCATTGGTTGTTTTTTTTTTTTTTTTTTTTGATACTGGGAATTGAACTCAGAACCTTGCGCTTTCCTGGCAGGCACTTGTGCCATGGAGCTATATTGCTGACCCTGGTACATTCCTTTTAAAAAAATTACTCAATAGCAATTCACCATTAAAATAGCAGAGTTTGCTTATTCATGTAACTGTTAATGAATATTTGCTTTATTCATTTTGGTTTCTTTTACAAATAGTGTCAACATTTGCATACACAGTTAAAGATATTTCTTTGAGTAAGTAACTATAAGTAGAATTGCTTGGTTCAGTGTAAGTGCATTCTTTTTTTTTTATAAGAATTTCTAAGGCTGTTTTTTAATGGCTGTATCATTGTGCCTTTGCACCTGCAGTACAGAAATATTCCATTTGCTTCCTGTATTTGCTTACATTTGATATTTCAGTTTTTTTTCTTTTTAACATACAGCTGCTCTAGTAGCATCATGATGTCTTAATTATGGCTTTAGTTTGAATTACCTTAATGCTCATCACCTTTCCATGTACTTATCTGTCATTGTTATATTTTATTTTGGACTTATCTGTTCAGTTACTTCTGCTCATTTATTGGAGGTGTAAGGGTTTTGGTTTTTTAAAAAAATTGATTTTGGATATAGGTGTTTTGTCAGAAAATGATACATCTTTGTAGCAATCCTTTGGACCTTTTCAAGGGTAAGTAGTGGAGGCTTAAGGAATGTGAAATAACTTTGTTGAAGTTACACAGTTTTTCAGAGGGAAGATTTGAAATTATGTCTTCTGAATAATAATGGCCTACATTATTGAATGCTTGATCCATGCAATCTACTCTGCCCTAAGTGCTTCATAGGGAGGAATTTAAAATAATCATTCCATATCTTTTTTTTCTCTTTAAAATAAAATAAAATAATCATGCAAGCAACCCTATAAATTGAGCAATATCATTTTACAGTGTGGACCTGAGGGTTGAAGATGATAATAAGCATCCTAGCCTCTACTACACCTTTCTTAGCCTTCATCTCTCTGTATTATTCCATCTCCTTTTAGAATTCATAATTTCAAAAGGTTGTGTTGAGCTTGAAAATGGTGATACTTCTGGGAATCTTAGTTCTTCACTGACCTTGATAGTACATATTGGTTTTTATATACAAACAGTTAATAAAGAATTGTGATAATCCTTTTTAAGTTTCTATTCTTTAGTTCTGTAAAATCATTTCCTGGTAAGCTGGCTTAGAATGCAGTGTCACAGTATCCCTGGGCACTTGCAATATATTTGTTCACCTATGCAACCAAATTTTTCTAAAAATCACATAATCTTGGTTTTGATCCTTTGTTCTGATTTTATAATTTCACTCCTGTGATGATGCTTTTAGTTTGATGGGCTAATTCTTGTATTGCCTACAAAATTTGCTTATTTTATAACTTTAAGAGATGGTACCAATAGCTGAAAAAATAGTCTAATGTAAACCTCATTTCTCTCCTTTTGTTGATGTCATTTCTCTGTAGAGCTACATGTGTCTATCATTCTCTTTCTGTACATCTTATTGTACAACTAGACAGTAATTTTTCTTGGCACATTGTCACATACCGTAGAAATCTCTGCACATTGGATTCATTCTCATCCTCTCTCTCTTTCTCACATATAAGGGAGACACAACACACAACATACATATATGTACAGAACCCATACATTTAAGGTTAGAAAAATTTCATGACATGGCCTGGTATCTGTGATACCAGACCCCTAAGACAAAATTCTAGAAGTGACTTTTATTCCTCATCTCAAAGAGAAATCTAGATCTGTAGGTTGTCATAACAAATGAACAGTCATTCAAAAGTTGGGCTACTTTTATAAAAATGTTATATTACTCATAGGAAAAATGAGCTAGAATATTTAAAATATGAACCTTTCAGATGACAAGGTTATAAGTTTCTCTCTCAAACAAATGATTTGGAATGGCCCAGCTCTTTTGGTTCTAGCCTGTAAGACTAGTTTTCTTTAAACTGCTTTACTTTAAATGGGGAATTTAAAACTATGGTATTTCTACATAAGAGAGTGTATACGTAGGTCTACATTTTTGCTACTTTCCATATTGAGAAGTCTGTCAATTAGGTAACAGGAGTGGGGTGGGAGGACAAGGGGCTGTAGCCTCTGGGTATTATGGTTTGGTATCTAATCAAGGATAGTATCCTTCAAATATGCGAGGGTTGTTTCTGTTTACTTTTCAAAGATTACAGGTGTGAAGATGATTTTAAGGAAATCAATTTCTAATCCTTACTTTTCTTCTGTTTGGGTTTTCTTAATACTTTCTGAAAAATTTACTTTCATTAACATTTCTTCAGTATAATCTTACTCTGGTGGGTTGTTTCATAGCATGAGAATCTTTGTGACTGAGCGAATTAATTTGTAGAAATATTGCTTTGGGGAGAAAACCCTTTAATGATTAATCAAAGTAGCTCAAGCTAATGGGCTTACAGTCCTTTCCTGTTTTCTACATGTTTCCATTTAGGATGGAGCTGGATCTCTATTAGGATGCTCTGAATTCAGAACATGAAAAATGATTTAAGTTCCTAGTTGTAACTCTTTTACACATATTTAAGTCTTTCAATCTTTTATTTATTTGGTGAAGGGTCTCACTATGTGGTTCAGACTCCTAGTGATGCTCTTGTCTCAGCCTCCCCAGCACTAGGATTATAAGTGTGTACCACCATGCCTGGTTTCAGTGACTCACACAGTGTTCCCAGGGTTCCAGGACCAGCACAGTATGTCGTACCGAGGATCAAACCTGGGTCCTTGTGCTTGTCTGGCAGGTGTTTAGACCACCGAGCTATGTCCCCAGCCCCACTGAAGTCTTTTAAATGGAAAGTTTCTGGAATAATAAATGTGTTAGCTTATACCATTTTAAAGATTTTCTACTTACTATTAAAAATATACCTTCAAATGTGTGCTGAAAACATTAGATTTCAACTTGAAATTTATGAGAGGATGCATAGCTTCTCTGTCATTTTGGGATAAGTGAGCAATATAGCTTCATGACTGCTGATGTGCGAAGTTGTGCCAGTGTTGCCTCACTTTCAGGAGGCTGTTGTGCTTTGGTGGGAGTGACTGGCTGATGACCCGACATACACTTACTCATGGACAGGTGTCTCACCCACTGAGTGTCTGCCAAGCACACAGATGGTGTCTCACTCACTCTCTGCCCTGAGCTGGTGCATGAATAGGTGATTGATTCACTGTCTGCCCTGCACTTGACACAAATACGTGACTTACTGACTTGCCATTCACTTGTAGATGGACAGGTACAAGGCCACACAAAACCAAACCAAACCAAACCAAACCAAACCAAACCAAACCAAACCAAACCAAACCAAACCAAGCCAAACTACATGAAAACAAAACAAGGATATTCTTTATCCCCAGTGTAACTAAAAGTATCTTGAATAATTTAATAGTCTCAGAATACATTCTATTTAAAATATTAAACATACACTTTAAAGAATCAATATGGTTAACCTGTTCTATTATGAATGTTCTGAATTTGAAACATCATAGCTGAGACAGCTGTAGCCCCACCTTCAAAAGAAATGTACATAGCAGTGCTGGCCCTGCCCCCAGGGTGCGCTGAGACCAAAATTGAGACTGGGCGTGGTGGCACACTCCTGTAATCCCAGCTCTTGGAAGGCTGTAAACAGGCGGATCACTATGA
>NW_004524710.1:2399356-2405117 GCF_000260255.1 Octodon degus | reverse complement strand
AAAAGAAATGTATAGAAATATAATAACTGGTGATTATCAGTACCTTTGAACATTCCCATGGCTAACTCTGTTTGATATTTATCCATTTTGAATAACTTTAATTTTTCTCTATATTATTTAATATAGCAAGAATCAAACCCTGATTAGCATTTTAAAAATCTTTGAAAGTTTCATGCATAGTATGTCTTCTTTTTATTTATTTCTGTTGAGGGCATCCATTGTGACATAAAATCTCTTAATTACTTACATTTAAGGAGCCTGAGAACTGTGTAAATAGAAGGAGTACAGAACCTGGCTCTGAGTCAAGTTGCTCTCATAAAAGTCATTTTTCCTGTACAGCTGCATTAATCCTCAGAGGAAGTGAAGTACTAGAAATGGACCAATTTAGGGGCTGACTTAGTGAGGTGATAGCCAACACAATCTCTTCCTTGGAAGATGGTGCCTGGGGTTCTATATTCAGGTCTGTAATTTTAGATGGACTTAAGCAAGTCAAATTATAGCCAGAGAGTCCAAAACTCTCCCCAAAAGTCTAAAACAAAAGCTATATATAAAGAATGAAAAGTAAAGGGTATAGCAAAAAAAAGAATATGAAAGTGACCTGTATTTGTAGTTTTAACAAGGTTAAACTCTAAAAAAATCCAAGACTTTTTAAAGCATTCTAGTGGAAAACAGTTTTAAAAAAAGTTGGGAGAGAGAGAAGGAGCAGGCAGGATGAAGAGAGGAAAGTTTAACTCTTACTTTGTTTTTGCGTATATCTACCGAACAAGGCTTTGTGTAGAAATGAAAAAAATATATTAGTAGGAAATTAGAGCCCAAGTAGAAGAAGACAGGACCTGTGTGTCTTAAATTAGCTTAGGAATTCTGACCAATATCTTTCAGAATCTATAAATCTGGAGTGAAATTATATTATTTGTGGTACTTGGGACCTAGCACTTGCCAGGCAGGAACTTACACCACTGAACTATATGCCCAGCTCTGGAGTGAAATTATTGAACACCTACCTGCTAGGATTATTTGAGGAACAGAGATGAGTGAGCACATTTTAAAAAATAGGCAATTTAATTAATGCCACAATGTATGACAGATATTTATTGAGTACTTCTTAGGTCCCAGGCACTGTACCTGATGCCAGAACTGCACAAATGAACTGATAAACATAATTTTCTGCATCTTCTTGGAGTGTGTAGCCAGTGGAGGAACACGTCAGAGAGAAAGCACTCTGAATAGTTTGCGAAGGGCAGTGACAGTGCACAAGGGCCCTGGTCCTGAGGCTCTTCAGACCTGAAGTTCCAACCAACATTCTGGAACAGCTTGGGAGATGATCACTGGGAAATGGTCCCTGGCACATCTTGTAGCTGCCAAGTCACCACAATTCATACTCTTTCTTTTCCTGATAAACTATTGATTGAAAGATTGCTCATTCATTTAACAACACTGATTAAAGAAAGTGGTCTCAACACTTAATATGTTTTGGGTACAATGTGTTCTAGGGCATAAGGCTACAGCAATGAACAACTGAGAGAAAACCCTTTCCTTTGTAGAATGAACATTCCTGTGGTGTACTTAGACAATATCAAGGTAACTATGTAAAAAGGTGGTATGCCATATATTGATGAATTCTAAAACAAAACAGGGTAGAGGACTTTGAACTATATTTTCACAAGAGCTGGTGATTTATGCAGGGTAGAGTAGCCAAGCAAGATCTCACTGAAGAAATAATTGTGAGATAAAGAATAAAAAGTGATGAAGGTATCAGGGATATAGCTCTGTGATTTCTGGTAAACAAACAAACAAACAAACAAAAACAAAGAAGGTGTTCACCGTGTAGCCAATTGAGAGAAGAGCCTGGCTGGGGAATAGCAAGTGCAAAGGCCCTGCAGTGTATACTTCAAGAAAGTAGGCTTCTGACATAAGTGGGCTGAAAGCAACAAGGTTGAAAATAGCAGGGAGGAAATAAAAAATATACCTGACAGTAAGATCATGCTGGGTTTTAAAGGTCAGCATAGAGGTTTGGCCTAACTCAGAGCCAGGTGGCTTTCAAGCAATGTGTAGTGATGAGCAATGAACCCTGAGTTATGTTTTCTGGGTCTCTCTGGCTGAGGGTCAGGCACACACTAAGGAGTAGAAGTGCTAGAATTGAGAGATGCTACTGTTGGGTTCCTGCATTGTGGTAATGGAGATGCCAAAAGTTGATAAGATGGTGAGTATGTTTTGATGTGGTATTTTAACTGCAGAGTTTGCTGAAAGTTTGGATATAAGAAGAGAGATAAAGAGTCAGTGCTAATTCTAAGGGTGGAAATCAGTGGGAGAGATAGTTTATATTGGTTGTGGTAGGAGGGCAGTTATCAGAAGGTCCGCGCTTAGGATATTAAGACTGGACATCTTTAGATATTCAAATGAGGCTGTCAAACAGACAGGCAAACATTCAGGCTGGTGTCCTGGGCTGGTCTACAGGCTTCAGCACACAGGCATACTGGAAGAGATGAATCTGGGTGTGGTTAGGAGAGAAGTGTGGTTAGGAGAGAAGTCTAGCAAGGATGTTGTGAGATACAACAGCAAACGAGGAGGAACTGGAGAAGTTCCCAGACATGCAAGAAGGAGGAGCAAAGAAGGTATCACCTCCTGGAAGCCAGTGAAGAAAATGTTTCAGAGAGAGGTTAGATAAAGGGCGTGTAGGCTTTAGCAGTGCATATGGTAAAATCTTATACAAAATAAGGAAACTGGTTTATAGCTAATTTCTCAGTTATACTCAATGATCCTTATTTATGGGATATTATTAACTCAAACAATTTTTTTAAATATTCAAATCCCTTCACTTTATTTAGTAAACTTGAAAACTCCTCCCCTAGGAAGAATGTATGCAATGTGTTAATTATTGAAACTGTCTTACCAATTTGATTTGAAACTGTCTCATTGCTATTTATTTCTCAATAAAATTATGAAAAAAAGAAAGCTCCTGCGGTTTGTAATATGAAATGAATCTTTTTACAATATAAAATTAAATTAAGATATTGAATATCATATCAACACTACACATTCTGTAATTTCATACTACTGGCTTTCCGATATGCCTCCTAGGGAGTCATGGCCTATCCCAAGCTGGAGAAAGGTGACACAGGTCTCTAAGTGAGGCATGACTTTGGTCTCAGCCCAGTCTGTGTAGTCTGTTTTTTCTTAAATCAGTGCCTTGGAGGGAAGCACAAGGGAAAACCATTATTTTGTGAATGTTTTAAAGTTTTGAGTAGCGGCAAATACAGTGTACATAAACTCTAAATTCAAAAGGTACACAAGTAAGAGTTCATCTTTTGGAAATTTGTCATAGGGAGGCAGCTTATAAAAACTCAAAGTACTTATAAAAATATGAGTTATTATAGGTTAGAGAAATGTTGCTCAAATGTTAGTAGCTACTAAAAGTAGATAGTAGCTACTCATGACATCTTGGTTGGATTAAGGGAAGAATAGCACAATGAACAAGAGAGGTGATAGTCAATATTGTTTTATCTCTGCTCTATAGTATCTATCTATCTACCTATCATCTATCTCTCTATCTATCTATCATCTATCTATCTGATTATGACTTGAGAACCTAGGGAGGACATTATCCATGAAGAATATTTGTGGTGTTGGGAACACCTTGAAGCAGTGATGGTGGTGATGGTAGGAGTGAGGTAACCATCTCCAAATAGTTGAGAAATGTTAGGGAGTAGATGCATTTAGTCTGGTGTGCTTGGCCTCCAGGACTATCAGTAGAGCACAAGGGATGCAGCTGGACCTGTGGTCACGGAGAACGGCTTTTCTAAGAGAGCTTTTCACAGGTTTGCTTCTAACCATAGAATGGGTTCTGGCATTGAAGAAAGCTCATAAATTTTTTTCTTTTCTTTTTTCTTTTTATCCATAATTTTATAGACAGACAAATAGCAATGAGACAGTTTCAAATCAAATTGGTAGGACAGTTTCAATAATTAACACATATACTGTCTTCCTAGTGGTTATTTGCTGTACAAGATGCAGACATGATATCCTATTTACAAAAACTATTACAACAAATCCCTCTATTCATTAAGAGAATGTAACTATATATCTATCCTAACCATTTTGAATACCCAGATACAAAATGGACATTCATTTATATATCCCCCCCCCCTTTTCTTAAGCCAGGGATTAAACTCAGGCCCTTGCACTTGCCAGGGAAGCTCTTATTCCACCGAGCCATCTCCCGGGCCCCCTTATATCCCCTTTTTTGTCTAGCTCCATAACTTGAATATTATAGGTGTGTTAACTCAGCAAAAATATTCTAAAAGAGTCCAGTAATCCATTATAGTATTGGGTCTTCCACTTGACTGGCAGTGTCAGAAATTGTTGACCTGAGTCTCCTACAGCTCGACATAACAACATGGTTTTACTTCTTGTACTTCGTTTTTATACTTTTCTGCTGGATGGTTAAGACCAAGATAAAGCAGGACCTATGCAACAAGAGTTGTAGCTTTTGGATCTGAAAAGTTCAGTCAAATCTCCTCAGGATTTATCCTGAGATTCTGTACCTCAGATTGTAGATCTTTTGTCAGTGACAGCCATGTGGATGAGTCACGGCCATTGTGTGGCCAATGTGCTCCCTGAGAAAGCCTGAGAGAATGTTTTCTCTCCATGTGATTCTCCTTAGGCACACTGTACATCATTGATCACTTTTCTCTTTGGCCTCATAATCTCCTTGATCAGAAAATTTGGGACACTACTGAGTTATGTGACCTTACGGTACAAAATCTCATATGTCCTGAGTCTTAATTGACCTTGGAAGGTTAGGGTCAAAATGTTGGCTTTCCTTGTGGCCCTCCTTTTTTTCTATTTTCTTTTGAAAACTTAGGTTGTTAACCCTGCAGAAGAGAAGCTTATTGTTATTGTCATACAACCTAGGCTGTTAAGCTTAACCTCACTGTCTGTCTGAATATCAAACATCTTAGGTATAACATGGAACAGGTATTTTTCATCAAGTATTGATATGTTGAACTTTAAGTCCCTACAGAATATGGTCAAAAAACATTTTAAAAAACTAAAATATATTTAAAAATAGGCATAAAGAATTATATAATTCTTATGTTTACACATAAGTCCAGAAATCTAACCATATGCAACCTTGTAGCAGGGCAGTCCCAAAACATTCCTTTTCCTGTCTCCTGCCTTCATTAACCACCCCCTTCTTTTTGAATAATCATCTACCCAAGAGACAGCATGGCAGCAACAAGCAGCCCATAGTCAGAAGGGCAGAATGACAGGCACCTCAAGTATGAACCTTCTATTACAAATTGCCATCTTCAGAGCAGTTGCTTAGTTCACAGGTGTCTGTATATAGTTGGTCAGGGTGATAATTATTCCAATTAACTGCAAGATTCAAAAATCTTCTGAAGATTCTCAGGATCATTGCCTTAACCATCTTCTAAATATAATAGTATGGCTTGCCCCTGTCATGTTTCCTAGCTCTTCTCCTTGCTCTCTTTTTATTGTCTAGTCCTCAAGTTCTTGCTTTCCTTTTAGTTGTATTATACCTTTCTATTTGTATTTCTTCTTTTGAGTTCTTAAATTAGGGAGACTATATGATATTTACACATGTGTGTCTGGTTTATTTCACTTATGAGTATATCTTCAAGTGGCATCCACTTCAATATAAAGGCTTCAAGTTTATCATTCTTTACAGCTGAGTAATACTCCATTGTATAAAAATAACCCATCTTTCAACCATTGCTCAAGTGATGGGCATCTTGGTTGT
>NW_004524710.1:2374720-2378183 GCF_000260255.1 Octodon degus | reverse complement strand
ATTGGGGTTAATAACCTGTGGAAATGACTGGATTTGATTCCTTAGTTCTTGACTCTTCCCAGCATGTCACCAAGAATGACAACCATTTTAGACATTTTGACTTGAAATTAGGCTTGAAAATGGCTACTCTCTTGGGGAAAGTTAACATTTAGCACTGGGCAAGTAGAAATGACTGCTGATTTTCATTCTTTATATTAATTCCATGGGGAGGGTGAGCTAGTAAAACATTTGTGTGAGCTGGTCATTATTTGAAATTTATTTACCAAAGTGGCTTACGTAATAATCATCCCCGTGCTAAATCAGTCAGTCAACAAGTTTTTATTGAGTCCCAACTGAATTAGAGTAATGTACAGTAATGATGTATTCAGTAGTGTACAGATGTATGCAGTGAAGATTGGACATGAGCTCGACCCCCAAGGCCATACGAGTCATTAGAGGAGACAAACAGACACATATCATCAACTAAAATGTAATCAGATGACTTAATTCCTGGGGCATGGAGGGGTAATGGCTGGACTGGGGTTGTTCTGGTGGGCAGTGGGATGGGAATTTTGGAAACTTTCACAATCTAGGTACCTTGGTCTGTGCTAGGTTGGAGAAAGCAAGTTTCCTAGTAGATAAGAAAATCAATCTGACTTAGTGATTACTGTATACCTTGGACAAAGGAGAGGATGGGAGGCCATTTTATTTGGAGATATTACAGGTATAGTGAGCTGGACAAACATACAGGTGAAACAGAAAGTGAATAGAGTTGTTCAAAACCAGGTTTTGACCAGGGTCAACAGTGGTTACGTATGAGATACATTTTGCACTGTTAAGCTGCACTTGCTTGCTTTATTGAGGTATGACTTGTATTTTATAAACTTTGAATTTATAATGAGTACCTCTTGATATATCTGGCTATATAACACCCTAGAATGTTATACAATCACTCCAACCAAAACATTATACATAACTTTCATCTTCATATACTTCCTTGTGTTTTTTTCTTCCCTCATTTTTTTTGGAGAGCCGAGTAAGAATACCTAATATGAAACCTAGCCTTGTAACGTATTTTATAATGCACAATAGTGTATTGTTAACTATAAAAATTATGTTGTGCACCAGATCTCTAGAAGATTTTCAAAACAAAAATTTTACACCTATTGGGAAATAATTTTCCATTTCCCCCTCCACCTTATCATCTGCAGCTTTTTTTTTTTTATATCAGGGATCAAACTCAGGATCTTGTGCTGCGGAGCTATCTCCCTGGCCCTGCAGTTTTTTAACCAAGGCTCTATTGTCAGACAAACACTGGTTCCCAACCAACCACTATTATTCTGCATTGCATGAATGTCACTGGTGACTTCTCCTTTTGTGGCTAGTCCTTTCCCATGTCTAAATATTTTCACCGCATAGGCATGTACAATTAGATCCTGTTTTTAAAGGTATTTTGGTTATTTTTATATTTTTCAGAAAATAGATTTAGTGAAGACTTTCTAACTTGTTTGATTATAAAATGATTGTGGCTGTTCTTTTGAATAATTAGGCTTTGCCGAACACTTTATGGTAATGATACCCAGCCAAAGGTTGGGGGTGAGGAGCAATGAACAGAAGTTGTTGTGAATAACAAATAGACACTGCTAACTAAGCCAAATAATTCTAATCTGAGCCTCATGTGCTAACAAGGTTCAGTAATCCCTTAAGGACCTTTTTATTTATTAGGTGAAAAATGGGTATCAGTTTGGCCTATAACCATACAGATAAAATCCTTCTTCAACTCTTTAAATTTCAAATCAGAGAAACTATTACGATTTTTTATCAAGTCTGTACCTTATGGGTCACTTATTAATAGGCATCTTTCTAGATTATATTATTTTAGTGAAGTTACACAACAAACCAGCTCATAGGCACTATGAATTTCAAAGTGAAAAATTTAGGGGACAAAAAGAGTCAAGTGTTGTTTTTGTGGTCACAGGGTTCTGATTCCAGTCCAGGTTGATCTCACCCCAAAGTTTATATCCTTCCATTCTGCCACAAGCAGCCATGTGTTTATGAATCATGGTCTTCGTCTTACTACCACTTGACAAACACAACCTTACTTTTGTTAATCTGAGTAGGAGGATCAGAGAATATTATGGTTCTTTCTTACATGTTGCATTTATTCCCGTTAAATACATAATTATTGATAATTCATTATGTGTTTGGAAGTGTGCATGGGGGGAGGATAAATACTGCAGAGATAATATTTTTGCTCTAGGAATTCATGGGGGGTGGGTATTGGTATCCTCTGGTTACGTAGAACATATTCCCCGGCATGCATAGGCTGTTCTCTGGGCTTGGAATTTCCTTTCCCATTTTTGCTTCTGGTTTCTAAGTTTTCTTCAGGGATACCTCAGGGAAATATAAGTAAACACTACTCTTTTCAAAAATTTCTCTGGTCATTTTTGTTTGCATTTCTATCTTTCCTGAATCATCAATAGTCAGTACATAATTCTGTTTTACTGAGCATGTTGCCATCTTGTTTTACTTCTCTGTCTCTTCAGACCACAAAGTCTCCAAGAATAAAAACAGGGCACTGAATGAATAAGGGGAGTAGCCAGGATAGTGCTGTCATTCAGGTGATAGTATAAGGGAATATCTGAGTTCCTAGCAGGCAGAAGTCTTGTTTCACAGTGGAGCTGATGTTTTTTTCTGGATCATGAAAGATGTACTAGATTGGAAGATGATGAATAAGAAAGAGGGAACAATCACTAAAAAGATGCAGAGTGACTTCTTTCTAACTTTGGACCCAAAACGACTCTGCATGGCTTTCCTTGGTTGTTCCTAGCCAGTTATCTTCAGAGCACACAAACCAGCACATTTCCGTTCTTAAGAAAATCCTAAAATATTTGAAAACCTTACATTTCATTAAGCCTCATGGTAGGATTACTCAAGTTCTCTTCTTGTCACCTGTATCCTTATCTAAGACTTTCCCTACCCATGAGTTCACATTATTGGGCAACAAAAGCGACCAAGACTAAAGGGTTTATGCCTCAGATAGAGGCTACTGTGAGCTCAGTCTATATACAGCTATTGATGACCATTACTTCTGTTGAACTTAATGTCAGTGAAGACTATTAAGTCTTTTCCATGCCTGTGAAACCTTGCACCCCCTACCTACGATCACCTATTAGTCACTTACCTCTCATTCACTCTCCTCCAGCCGTTCCATGTTCATTAACATTTATTATATGCACTGTGTTAGTGATGAGGACCTAAGATGTAATAGATGAAATAGATGTAGGAACTTGTGCTTATCTTTGTTTAATATTTCCTTGTTGGATTAAGTCAACATCTCCAATCTTTCTTTCTTTGTCTTTGACTCATTCTCTCTCTCTCTCTCCAGTGTATATTTCCATCACACTAGTTAATTAAAGTAGCCATACATAAGTTGTGCACTTATTAATTAAACTGGTTTCTGTTGTCCTCATGTGCCCATTTG
>NW_004524710.1:2358332-2374620 GCF_000260255.1 Octodon degus | reverse complement strand
AACATATAGACTATAATTCTAGACAATATTAAAATAATAAATACTCTAAGAATTTGATGTAAAGGAAAACTGCCTGTTGTCTGTCTGTCTGTCTGTCTGTCTGTCTGTCTGTCTGTCTGTCTTTCTATCTGTGAAGACAATCCTGGGCAGTGTATTTGTAGAAAGTATAGACTTTGGAGTCAGACCTTGGAGCAAATTATAGCCCACTGATTGCTAGCTTGTGATGATACAACAGTCAATTTCCCCAAGTCTCAGCATCACTTGGATATATCCTAATATACTTAGGGTTAGTACTCATTTATATTCAAAAGATTCTTGTGATAATTAAATGAAGGGATGCACATAAAATGGCTAGTGTAGTGTCTGAGCTACATTACTATTCAATGAGTGACAAAAAAATTGTGGAAGGAAACTGACTTTCAAAGAAGAAAATGGAATATAATGAGGTCAGAGTTTATGGTCATTGAACTCAAATCATACTGGAATTTGACACTGAATTTTGTTGGGCTTCAGACAATGCTGAACAATATTTTTACCTTTGCTGTGATAATACTTGCTGCCATAGAATTTGATTTTGGATAGGAACTGGTTAAAATAACAGTGAAAAACAATGTAAAATCTCTGAATCTTAAATGACTTTACTTCTTATACACTCCACTTTCCATAATCATTTAAAGTGAGAGGCTGATTTTCCTATCACATCTAAGTGGAGTATATTTCCATCACACTAGTTAATTAAAGTAGCCATACATAAGTTGTGCACTTATTAATTAAACTGGTTTCTGTTGTCCTCATGTGCCCATTTGAAATACTTTTAAAACAAGTTACAGGACTAGAAGTTACTGGAAAATAACTGACTGCCCCATCTTTGATTCAGGTGGTTCCAGTATTGTCAAATTATGTTCTGTTTCAGAGCAAAACAAAGATGTCCACCACTGATGCAAGAGTTAGGGATAATGCCAAACTTGGTTTTGAAGGTACTTGGGATATTATTTATAATTTCTTAATAAATTCCAGCAGCCTTTTTGATAATTAGGGAAACAAGCAAAGCCCTCAGGAGCATGCCAGTACAGTGGAGTAATGGCCATTAAAGACATGAGCTTTGGGACCGTGTGGAAACAAATGGTCATTTCCCCAGAAAAGT
The DNA here is from genome assembly GCF_000260255.1 of Octodon degus. Lineage (NCBI taxonomy): Eukaryota > Metazoa > Chordata > Mammalia > Rodentia > Octodontidae > Octodon > Octodon degus. The sequence continues at coordinate 2,373,476 of NW_004524710.1, read as the reverse complement.
AAAACAAACTGAACAGTTTTACTCAACTTTCCTGCTTCAGCTCTGTGCCATATTTATAGGTCAACTTCAACTAGTCAGTCCTGGTGAGTTTTTTTTTTTTGTCAGCTGTATGAATTTTCACTATGGTAGTGTTTAGCTCTGTTCTCACTCTACTTTTTGATAGCAGGTACATCTTTATTTTCTTCATTAGAAGAAAATGCTACAGTGTATTTTCCATCTAAGGTAAAATTAAAAATAATTATGGTGAGTGAAAGGCAATCAGCTTCAGCTCCACCCCCTCATGGAGATTACAAAGAAATGCTGTTAATTGTACTTTCTTGCTTTGTTTTTCACATGTTACCTGCACTGTAATTCAGTGTATATATTTTATACCAATGGAAAAATTGCAAGAAATGTTAAGTAATGTACATTAGTTCTTCTGCCTCAGAGTCTAGTTTTCTGACTATAGTGTAAGATTAACTGTCTGGTGGTTCCTTAAGGAAACATACTGTGGATTACAAGGTGTCAAAGTGTGATCAAAATGAAAAAGAAGGGAAAAATGCACAGTAAAATTGCCCATATGAATGAGTAGACCTTCTTGCTTTTATTAAAAATATGCCAGTAACAAATTAATAAAGCTCTAACTAAAGAATTGTTGGTATGTAAGGAGTCAAAAGAAATGAAAACCAAATGAGACATATCTCTGTTAGGTGTGCCTACTGTGTTCAGTGAGTAGTTTTTGTCTTATGGTTATCTTAAATTGCTGTTACAATTTTGGGTTAAGCCTAGATCTTTCCAGTTTTACAACTGTTTCCTTTGGTCTCTAAACAGATAGGGGAGTCTAAGGTTAGAAAGAATTATGGTAAAAAATCTTCAACAAGCATATGGCTTTAAGATTCAAGTTCTATAATGGCAGGACTCCAGAAACCAGTACTTAGCCTTGGTAGACCACTAGACAAGGTGGTTAGGAAATAAGTCATCAGCAAATTCTCACAGATGTATCATGAATAAGCTCCTTAGAAGTTACTGCTTTTTCCGTTTGGAGATAAAGAAACTGAAGCTGCACACGGAGGACAGAGGGATGACATGAAGGAGTCCATCAAGTCAAGGCAAAGCTGGTATTGTTACATTATTGGTCTGAGTCTTGCTTTCTTAAACCATCACAACACCATAGCTGGCACTATGGCTGCTACCGCAGTGGAGACCAACCACAAGACAAGGTTTTTGTAGAGCTGTTGAGGTTGAGAGTAGAGGAATCAAGAATGCAGATTGCTGGACTAGGCAACAGAAGACCTAGGTCAAAGCTGCTTCCCAAAGTTATTTGGGCAATTCTATAACACTAAACATTGGTTCTTTCCCCTCCCCTCCCCTCCCCTCCCTTCTCCTCTCCTTTTCTTTCCCTTTCTAACTGGTCTCATGACTCTTTGACCCATCTCCTCAAAGGATCAAATGAAATGCTCATTGTAAAAGTACTTGAACAACTAAAGACAATTTATGTATAAGGCATTTCAGAGTACTATAAGCATTGTTTCCTAAGGAATTCTCAGTAGTTTTCCAGGGATACTTAAAACAACCCCATTTATTACTACTCATAGGAAGAAACAAATAATTATGTGGCATCTGAAGTGAACCTCCATCCACCCTCAGCCTTGTATGAAAATCTTGAGAAATCTGCTATCAACTCAGCAGTGAACATTCATCTCATTTATTTATTCTAGAGTTCATTCATTGGATAAATAAGGCATAAAAGTAATAGATATGATCTTTATGTTTTTCTAAAGATGGAAAGAGACAAATTTAATCAAATATGGCAAGTGTTGGGTATTAAGGAAAGACCAAAAGAGCAAATAAAGGGTTAGGAAGAGTTTTTTAAGAAGGAAGCCTTGGAGAATGAATAACACTGGGAGTTGCTGGGAAGGTGAGGACATGTTGAAAAAATTTTGGTCAAAGGAGGACATGTAGTAAACAGGAGAGTGTAACAATGAGAGGATCTGTTTTCTCACATTAGTGATACAATGTAATGTTCACACATATAGGTCTGATTTATTTCATTTATGAGAATGGTCATGAGTTGCCTTCACTTATCTATAAAAGTCTCCTATTTATCCTTCTTTGTAACCAAGTAGTACTCTGTTATATATATAAATTTTTTTTAATCCATTCCTCCACTGATGGGCATTTAGGTTGCTTCTGATATTTAGCTATTAAAATTGTGTTGCTATAAACATGGGTGTACATATGTCATTGTGGTATTATGCTTTTAATTTTTCTGGTGAGATACCTAGAAGGGAAATAACTGGGTTGAATGGGACCTCTAATTCTAGTTATTAAAGGAATATGCACACTGATTTCCACAGTAGTTTCACCAGTGTACACTCCTACCAACAGTGGGGAAGGGTTTTTTTTACCCCGTAGCCCCACTAGCATTATTATTATTATTATTATTTTTTTTTTTTTGATGATAGCCATTCTTCCTAGTGTAGATGGGAACTCATTGTCTTCTAATTTGCATTTCTCAAATGACCAATGATGCTGAACATTTTTCTTTTTTTTATCTTTTTTCCAAAATTTTATTGATAAACAGCAATGAGACAGTTTCAAATCAAATTGGAAGTACAGTTTCAACAAATAACACACTGCATATATTCTTCTTAGTGGTTAATTGCTGTACAAGATGCGGACTTGAGATCCTATTTACAAACACTATTAGAACAAATCATTCTATTCATTAAGAGAATGCAACTATATATCTATCCCAACCACTTTGAATACACAGATACAAAATGGACATTCATCTGTATACCCCATTTTTTCTAAGTTCCGTTATTGAATATTATAGGTGTGTAAACTCAGCAAAATATTCTAAAAGAGTCCAGTAGCCCATAATAGCATCGGGTCTTCTGTTTAACTGGCAATGTCAGAAATTATTGACCTGAGTCCCCCACAGATGCTGAACATTTTTCATGTGTTTACTTGCCATTTTCATTTCTTCATTTAAAAAGTGTCTATTCATCTCAGAATCTCATTATTTTGATAAAATTTTTCAAATGAACTTAAAAACTTTAACTTTTAATTTAAAGAACCATGTATTTAGTGGTATGATAGTGCATATTTAAAAAATACCTATCCAAGAAAAATAATTAGTTCTGATTTGGGCTAATTTCTGTGGTGTGAATATTGCCATTATGGATGATTTCAGGTTATTCATGTGCCTGCAACTGAAAGTGAAGTGGAATATTGTGCAAGAATAGGTCTTGTGAGTTGGTTTGAGCTGACTCTAGCACAGAGCTGCATACACTGTATCCTAGTGAATCATTGTATATTTGTCATGAATAAATAAATACCTGAACACATTGTAAAATGGTAGAACACCCACAGTAAACATAAGTTACAGACACAAAAGACAGACTTTTTTTCTGAGGCATACTTGGTCTGATAGCCAACTTCTTATTGATGTAAACCAGTGAGAGCCTGAACTTCACACTGAAATAGGCTAAACATCTCTGGAGCATAGAAATCATGTAGAGGAGAGGTAGGAATGCAAGTGAAAAAAAATTTTTGCTATTAGAAGATGTGTCCATGATGTTATGTGTTTCCTAACTAAAAGAGTCAGGCTTTTCTCCATTTGTGAGAAAATGTTTCTTCTAGTAATCTTTGAATGATTTTCTCTTCCACGTGTTTGATTGCATACACAAGGGAGACCAAAATCTTTTCCTTAGTCAGGGCATGCTTTGTCTCATTGTTTTATTCTCTGCCTTTCTCCTCCATATTTACTAACCCCTCTCCTTTTGGTGAATAACTTGATTGTTTTTAGTTTAATTTATCTTCATTTTGTTTCCTTGACTTTACAGTCTTCCATTTGTCATCTAATTCACACTGTTTATTGAATTAACATGGCTTTGCACTTATATAGGTTGAAGTTTCCAAGGAAGTCCCTTCCATGGAAGTGGAGAATGGCATTGTTTTAATCTGCTTTCTACCTATGGATAGATGTTAATGATTTAGAGACTACACCTGGGGAGAGTGGAAGAAACTAAGGATATAAATAAAAGCAGATGGGCATAACCACTATTCATTTTTCTAGTTGTGTGGCACATAGAGCACTGGCTTTTGGCAGGCCCTTCATTATGCCTTGCTTCCTCTTTCCTCACCCCTCATCCTCTCCTGCCCAACAGGCAGCACATACACTGTGACTGACATGGCCACTCTGCACAAAAAGAATGTTAGATTCTAATCAATTGCTCCCATACATTTGGTACCATAAATCTGACAGAACTCATGGAAATTAACTGGCTGCAGGTGGGCTTCCTTGAGTCTAGGGATTCTGCTCTCTCATTCCTTTGACTTCTACCTGAATTTTCTTGCTGTTTATACAACCTTCAGAGTAGTGGGTGAATTGGCCAGGACCCAACTCAGAAGTGTCAGAAATCCAGCTGGAAAGAATATAAATGAGGAATATACAATAGAGACATGCACAAGTGGAGCAGAGGAGTTGCCCTCTGAGCAATCTGGTTGAGGAAGTGGTACATCAGGACCTCAGTGTCGTCCTCTGTTTCTGCTTCTCTGCTTTCTAGCCACACCTTCTCCAACTGACCAACCCTTTGGGACTCCAAGAACTTAAGGTTTTCTGTGTTATGGTCTAGCAGCCAGAGAGGAAATATCTCCTGAGAAAGCCCAGAGGAAGCTTCTTTGGCTCCTACTGGTCATGTGTCCCACTGTGGGTTGGGATTCAGGTATGCTAAATTAGTGGCTCTCACAGAAAGGGCTGTTCCTTAAAGAAAATCAAGAGAGGAGGTGGTAGTCTGAATACGTAAAATAACATGCTCTTACGTCAAGAGGGAATAAAATCCTTCATATTCCTCACTGGGACTAAATATATTCCTGAGAAACTATCAGAGGATATGATCAACTCAGGCCTCCATTCATGCCCAAATAAGTGAGTGCCATTTAGTACACTTGTGCCACTCTCCTTTGCCAGTTCTACAAAAGTGGCACTTGTCAATTTTGCAACCTCAAATAAAAATGAACCCCAGGAAAGTTTTCAGGTTCAGTTTGATTTCAAGCAGTTGTCATTTCCTCAGCCTGAGAACAGGTATGGAAATAGATATTAGGTGTTCTCTGCTTTGAAAATGGTGAGTCCACAAGAGAGGTGCTCTTCTAGAACCAAACAGACCCAGATATACCATGGTGGATGAAGAAAGACTACAAGGGACCAACTGGTGTTTCTTTGGCCTACAATTAAGAGAAAGTTCAGTTGTTTCAAAGCTTTTAAAATCAGCTCCGCTCCAGAGCACTTGGGTTATGTATTTGCCATCTAGCAGAAAGACTCAGTGTTTGAGATGCAAGCCAAATGCTTTTAGACCACTTATAAAAGGCACCACTGCCCTGACCCCTGACAGCTTCAGGGACTGACTGGGCTGGAAGCCAGCTCTGAGACAGACTATGATAGCATATGCTGCGGAACATGTGGGGAAGAAAGGTGACATGATCTAGCTCAGGAGCAATGCTAGCCCTTGACTGCATATCTTTCACACAGGCATGTCTGTCTTTGTAGGGCAATCTTCTCTCATTGTTGCATAATAAAACCTGATATTTAGAAAAGCAGATTATTTATACTGTTATTAGCTGTGGTATAGCATATTGTTTTTCTATGCTAATAGATTGAAATCATTGCTGTGGGGAAAATGCAACAAAATTATAAAGGCTATAAAAGGGAAGATCAAGAGTGACTATTTTAGTGGCTTTATTTTCATGGCAGAAGGAAATTGTATTTTCTTTTTTATTGTTTAATTTTGCTTTCGTATTTTATATCTAGGGTTAAGATAATGCCTGGAACATAGTAGGGGCTCATTATATGCTTATTGAATAACAGCTAAATAAATGAAAATATAAAATCATTGCGGGAGGGGAGCTGCAATCTGTCAGCCCAGTGTGTGCAGGTGTGAGCTCTCCTGGTGCCATTTAAGAACTTTGGTGGATTCTAGGAAGCCTGCAGGACTCTTGTGAGCTCTGACTTTCCTTAGCCCCCAGTACTCAGGCATGGAGCTCCTGCTGGTGCCCATCAAAACTTTTAAGAACTTAGATGGACTCTCAGTGGCCTGTGGGATGCAGGAGAGCTGTGTCTGTGGCCCTAGTGTGTGCAGGCAGAGAGCTTTCCTGGAGCCTTTTCAGAACTTTGGCTGACTCTGGGAAGCCTATAAGACTGTCTGGGTGATTATTAGGAGCTTCAAAAATGCCAAAGTGCAGGAGCAAAAGGCAATCTCAATTCTCTAGCCCACCCAGAACAAATCCAAGAGACAATGACATACAAGAACTTGGAAATCACACACCTGAAATCTATGAAATGAGAGCAACTGAGGTAAAGAAACAAGTCCATCAGGCTACAGAAGAAATAACCTTTCAGGTCCAAAAACAAAAGACAACAATCATGAAAGAATTGCTCAGTACAGCTAAAGAAGACAGAAAAATAGAATAGAAAGAAAAGAATAAAAAAAATAATGGAAACATTGAATGAACATTGCAGGAAAGAACTAGAATGCATGAAACATTCAAACAGTTATCCAAGAAATTAAGAACTCCGTTGAAAGCTGGCAAAACTGCTTGAAAGAAACTGAAAATCGACTTTCCAATCTTGAAGATAATGTTACAGCTAATGAACAAGAAATAAAAGACCTCTTGAAACTAACAAGGAGCCAGGAAATAACAATTCAGCAACTAGAAGACAATGTAAAGAAAAATAATAGGTGTCAATGAAGCAGTGGGAGACAGCACACACGACATGAAAAGACTATTTGCAGAAGTACTAGTAGAGAATTTTCAAAACATGAGGAAAAAACCTGACATACCAATAAGTGAGGTATACAGAATTCCACACAGCCATAATCACAATAGATCTACACCTAGACATGTAACAATCAAGATTCAGAAGTTCAACAATAGAATAGAATGTAGATAAGGGCTGGTCAGATAGCTCAGTGGATTAAAGTGCCTGCTTAAGGAGAGTACAAGGGCCACATTTAGATCCCCTGCACCACAAGCCATGCCAGCCAGGCCCCCCAGGTGCACTGAGACGGCGACTGAGAGGGGGGCATGTTGATATGTGCCTGTAATCCCAGCACTTGAGAGGCTGAAAACAGGAGGATCACAATGAGTCCAATCTACATAATGAAATGCTGTAGATCCTGTACTAAATACATTAAAAAATAGAGTATATAGAGCTGCTAGAGAGAAGAAATAGATCATTTACAACGGAAAGCCCATCAGAATCATGGTAGATTTCTCCACAAAAACCATCAAATAAAAAAGAGCTGGGAGTGAAATATTTCATGTCCTGAAAGAAAATAGTTTCCAACCCAGATTGATGTATGCTGAAAAACTATTTATCAAATTCAATGATGAGATAAGATCCTTCCATGACAAAGAACAATTCATGAAATTCATGACCACCAAACCAACCCTACAAAGAGTACTGATGGATATTCTAGAAAAAGACAGAAGTGATCACAGCTTCAAGAACAACAGGAAGGAACGACGAAACAGACCAAGTAATTAAAAAGAGAGAAAAAGTATGGAACCCACAGCAGGAAAGTAACATGACAAAGATAAATTAATACATATCAGTTATAACCATCAATGTAAATGGCCTCAATTCACCAATCAAAAGAAACAGACTAGCAGAGTAGATTTAATTAATTAATTAATTAATTAATTTTTTTTTTGCAGTACTGGGGATTGAACTCAGGACCTTGTGCTTGTTAGGCAAGCGTTTATTCTACTGAACTATTTCCCCAGCCTGCAGAGTGGATTAAGAAATAAACTCCAACAGTATGATGCATACAAAACTCAGATCTAACTCAAAAGGAATTTCACAGACTAAAATTCAAAGGATGAAAAAACACCCCCCATTTCACAGGAACTCAGAAAAAAGCAGGAGACAGCACACATGAAAAAAGCAGGAGATAGTACACACAGTATAGCTATCCTTGTTCCTGATAATATTAACTTCAAACCACAATTCATCCAAAGAGATAAAGAAGGTCACCACATACTTGTTAAGGGAAAACTGCAAGAGGAAGAGATAACAATTATAAATATATATACACCCAATGTAGGAGCCCCATCCTACATAAGAGAAATTTTAACAGAAATGAAAAATACAATAGTAATGGGGGAGTTTAACTTGCCACTATTACGGAGAGATCAAGGAGGCAAAAATTCAGCAAAGAGAGCTTAACTGGCAAGCATAGGATCCTGAGTTCAATCCCTGGTACTGCAAAAACAAAACAAAACAAAACAACAAAAAACCCAAATTTATAATTACTCTGATTCCAAAACAAGAACCCAAAAAACAAACAAACAACAACAACAACAAAAAACAAAAAAACCCCCAAAAACCTCAACCAACCAACCAAAAAAACCACAAAAAAACCAAAAAACAAACAAACAAACAAACAAACAAAAAACCCAGCAAAGAAATAACAGAACTAAACCAAACTTGTGAAGAAATTGACTTGGTAGACCTTTATTTGTATGTGCTTCACCCAGGAGCAACAGAATACATATTCTCAGCTGCACATGGGACAATCTAGAAAATAGACCACATAGGAGCATACAAAGCATTCTTAAGTAAATGCAAAGCAATTGAAATTATCCCATGCATATTATCTGATTACAGTGCAATAAAACTGGAAATTATTGACAAAAGAAATTATAAAAGCACCATAAGCCCATGGAAATCACATAACAACTTCCTAAACAACCAGTGGGTCACAGATGAAATTAAAGAAGAAATTAAAGAATATTTACAATCAAATGAAAATGCAGATACAACTTACTGAAACCTGTGGGATGCAATGAGTGCTGTTTTAAGAGAAAAATTTATAGTAATAAATTCTTACATTAGGAAATGAGAACAAGTCTCAATAAGCAATCTTATGATGCACCTCAAGCTCCTAGAGGAAGAAGAGCAAGTCAAGCCCAAAACCCAAAGAAGGCAGGGAATTATAAAGATTAGAGCAGAAATCAATGCATTCGAAATGAAGAGAACAATGAAAAGAATAAATGAATCAAAGAGTGGGTTCTTTGAAAGAATAAATGAAATTGATAAACCCCTATCAAACTAATGGAAAAAAGGCAAGAAAAACCCCAAATTCATGTAATAGAGAATGAAAAGGGTGAAATCATTACAGACCTTAGAGAAATTCAGATCATCAATTCCTACTTCCAAAATCTCTACTCTCACAGGATGGAAAACACAGAGGAAATGAATAGTTTCCTAGATACATGTGAAATGCCAAAGCTGGGTCAAGAAGATATACAAATTCTGAATAACCCAATAATGAGAAACAAAGTTGAAAATGTAATAAAAAACCTACGAACCAAAAAAAAGCCTAGGTTATGATGGATTCACAGCAGATTCTACAAGAAATAAGGACAATATTTAAAGCCAGCTTTTATCACAGTCTTCAATGAAATTAAAAGGGAGGCAGTTCTCCCAAACTCATGCTTGAAGGCAAGTATTACTCTGATTTCAAAACAAGAGAAAGATCCAGATAAAAAAAGTAGAGACCAAACTTTAATGAATATAGTTGAAAAAATCCTCAATAAAAATACTAGTAAACAGAAAGCAGCAAATCATCAAGTTTATACATCATGATCAAGTGGAATTCATTCCAAGAATGCAGTGATGGTTCATTATATGCAAATTCATAAATGTAACACACCACATCAATAGAACCAAGAACAAAACCCACATCATCATCTCAATAAATGCAGGAAAAGCTTTTCACAAAGTCTAACACTAATTCATGATAAAATTTGAATTTGAATAGGTGGTCTATATCTCAACCTGATAAAAGTCATCTATGAGCTGGGGAGGTAGCTCAGTGGTTTAAACACCTACCTGGCAAACGCAAAGTCCTGAGTTTGATCCCTGGTACCAATTTAAAAATAAATAAATAAATAAATAAATAAATAAATAAATAAATAAGTGCATTCCACCTATGAGAAATCAACAGACAGCATTATGCTAAATGGGCAAAAAACTGAAGACCTTCACTTTAAAATCAGGAATAAGACAAGGATGTTCACTGTCTCCACTCCTATTCAATATATTTCTGTAAACATTAGCCAGAACAATTGGACAAGAGAGAGAAATAAAAAGAATAAGGGTTGGAAAAGAAAAAGTGAAGGGCTGGCAAGACCTCAGCGGTCTAAAGCAGCTGCTTAGGCAAGCTTAGGCAAAGTGCAAGGACTGTTGTTTGATTCCCTGAAGCACATACTGCACCAGTCTCCACACCCCAAAGTGTGGGCTGAGCTGGCCACAAAAAAAAAAAAAAGAAAGAAAAGAAAAGAAAAAGTGAAATTATCATTATTTGCAGATGACAAGATACTCTATATAGAAGACCACAAAAACTCCACCAAGAGTCTTGTAGATTTAATCACCAAATTCAGCAATGTAGCAGGACACAAAGTCAACACTCAACAATCAGTAGCATCTTTGTGCATAAACAATGAGGACACTGAGAGAGAAACTATGGAAACCATGCCTTTCACAACAACATAAAAAAAAATACTTGGGAATCAACCTCACAAAGGACATAAAAATTTGCAGTGAAAATTCTGGTACTCTGAGAAAAGAGATCGAAGTGGATTTGAGTAAATGAAAAAATATTCTATGTTCCTGCATAAGAACAAAAATTGTGAAAATAGCCATACTCCCAAAATTGTTATACAGATTCAATGAAATCCTGATTAAAATACCTTTAGTATACTTCATAGAGCTAGAGAGAACTTTCCTCAAATTCATTTGGAACCAGAAGAGACCCAGAATACCAAAGCAATACTGGGAAACAAAGAAAAGGCAGGAGGTATCAAAATCCCTGACCTGAAATTATACTGTAAAGATACTGTGATAAAACCAGCATGGTACTGGTGTATAGACAGACCTGAGGATCAGTGGAGTAGCTTAGAAAGTGCAGACACAACTGTAAAGACACTCAGTCACCCTATCTTTTTTAAAATTTTAATTTAATTTTATTTTAAAAAGTAAAAACAAAAGCAAGAACAACAATCAAAACTGTCCTTTATTTATATCCCCCATTTTTGTTTTGTTTTAGCAGAAATGGGTGTTCCATTGCTGTTAGAGAAGCTGTATTTGGAGAAGTCTTTTTTTTTTTTTTTGTATTTAGGGCAGGGTCTACAGAGTCTACAGGGTCTCATTGCACAGATCAGACTCATAGTCATCCTCCTGTTCACAACCTCCCAAGTGCTGGGATTACAGGTATGCGCCACCATGCCCAGTCTCAATTGCTGTCTCAGCATGCCCCTGGGGTGGGGCTGGCAGGACAGGCCCAGGAATCAAACTCCAAGCCCTTGAGTGTGCTTAAGCATGTGCTTTAATCTACTAAGCTATTTGGCCGGCCTAATGATATGTTATTTTATTTTTTTAGTGGTATCAGGGATTGATCTCAGAACCTGGCACTTATCAGGCAAGCACTTATTCCACTGAGCTATCTCCCTGGCCCTGGAGAAGTCTTTGAAGGAGTTTTTCATACTTTATGCCAGGCCAAATATTGTAGGTGCTTGAATTCAGCAAAATAACCCAATATAGTCCAATAGCCCATAATAGTAGTGAGTTATCAGCACAACTGGCAATTGTCTGAGTTGTTGACTTGAGCCTTTTATAGTTCAGCATGTTAATATAGCTTTACTTTTTATACCTTGTTGTTACACTTTTAGTCAGGATAGGCATACAGCTACTTTCTCTTAGTTGAATGAGAAGAAAAGTTTGTACTAATATTGTTTAGACAAGATATCACACTGCATCTTGTCCTCTGAATAACTACTACAAAGACAACAATATGCAATAGATTAATTATTGTAACTGTCTTACTAACTTGTTTTGAAACTGTTTCATTGCTATTTTATCTTCTTTCTCATTAAAATGAATAAGGAATTAAAAACAGAACAAAAATCAGAAAACAAAGACAGAAACAGGATGACAAACAATATATATGTTATAGATTTTCAAACCAAGAATAGCTGATTAACAATGGCTGATATATTATTTTTATAGTCAAATTTGTCACTCAGATTTATAAATATAGTTATGTATACCCTATCTTTGATAAGGGGGCCAAACATGTTCATTGGAAGAAATATAGCCTCTTTAATAAATGTTGTTAGAAAAACTGGCTTTCCACATGCCAAAGGCTTAAAATAGACCCATGCTTACCACCATGCACAAAGCTATAGTCAAAATGGATCAAAGATTTAAATATTAAAATAGAAACTGTAAATCTTTTGGAGGAAAATGTAGGCAGAAATCTTGAAGACACAGGGCTAGTTAGAGAGTTCATGAACAAAAATCAAAATGCACAGGAAATACTACAAATAATCAACAACTGGGTTTGTCTTTCTGAAAAGTTTCTGCACATCAAGGCAAATCTCCAAGAGTAAAAAGAAAACCCATGAACTAAGAAAAAATTATAGCCAAATGTCCCTGAAAAAAAGGCCTTCTATCTAGAACATATAAAACATTAAAAAAATTAGGCCCCCTAAATTCAAAGACCCATTCCAAAAGTGGGTATCTGAGATGGATATACACTTCTCAGAGGAAGAAATACAAATGGCAAGTAAATATATGAAAAAAATGTTCAACATCATTGCTCATTTCAGAAATACAAATTAAAACAACATTGAGATTCCATCTCACCCGAGAAAAAATGGCTAACATCAAGAAGTCAGCCAATAACAGATGCTAGAGAGGCCATGGAGGAAAAGGAACCCTTCTGCACTGTTGGTGGGAGTGTAGACTGGTACAACCACTACGGAAATCAATGTGGAGATACCTTCAAAAGTTAGAATTCAAGATCCCATTCAAGCCAGCTTTTCCTCTCTGATGTATTTGTCCAGAAGAACTGAAAACCTCATACCACAACAATATAAGTGTACCCATGTTTATAGTAGTGGAATTTGTTGTAGCTAAATCCTGGAAACAACCCAGATGCCCATCAACTGAAGAATGGATAAAGAAGATGTGGTATTTTTACACAATGTAGTATTATTCATCATTATTGAATAATAATAAATGATTGAAATTTGTCCTCTTTTAATAGGATAAATTTTTGTTCAGAAATAGATGCAACTAGAGAACACACTCTTAACTGAAATAAATCAGATCTGCATGTGCAAACATCATATTGTTCTTTAGTGTTAGAACCTGAAAGAGAAAAATGGAAGCTAAAGGGTTCAGTATATACTGGGAAAAGGGAAAGAGTGTATTTTTTTTTAAAGTAGTTACTAATTTGAGGACAGAAGAAAGAGTGGGGGAAAGAAATTTATCTATGTATGTAAGCAGGATGGTTCAGACAACCGTACTGCGCATTTCTGCTAGTCTTTGGAAAGAAGTAGTTAATGTTTTAATTTGTTTTATCTCCTTTTTTCAGTTGTTTGTGCTTGTTCTGTTAATTTCTTTTTTAATTTATTTTATTTTTAATTTCTTTTTTACTTTTTTATATTAATTTTGTTTTTTCTCCTCTTAATTTCTTTTTTTCTCCTCTTAATCTCTTATACATTTCTTTCTCCTTTTCTTTCTTCTAATTTTACATGCATGTATGTGGTAATATGAATAACTGGTTGGAAAACAACACTATGTATTACAACAAATACTGTGAAATTCGTATTACTTTGTTAAATGAAATTTCGTATCACATGTAAAGTTTTCTATCTTAATTCTAATTAGCACTGTTTTTAAAAATTAAAAAAATAAAAACATTGGGACTAGAAACTGAAAGAATACAATGAAGACTCAGACAACATCAAATCTAAATGTGTGATTATATCACAAAGATAGTTCATAACGTGGAACTAAAAATTTAATCAAGTTTTTCTACAATCTATTTTACCTGGTATAGGAATGAATTCTCTTTGCAATATATTTTCCTTGAGGGAAGTTGCTAGAAATTGTATGAGTTCATCTTGCCTCTGTATTTTTTTTTTTTTTATGGTGTCACTAGGTAGTTCAGGCTGGCCTTGAACTCACTATTGTAGCCCTACTAGCCTCAAATTTATGAGATTCCTCTTGCTCTAGCTTCCAAAGTGTTGAGAGAACAGGCATGTGCCACCAGACCTAGACCCTGTAATTTCTTAACTGAAGAGTTCCAATGTTAATTCAGCTAATTTTACTCAAACATGTGACTTAAGTGACTATATATAAAGAGTAACTCGGAATCCTCACATCAGATTTAGTATTTGAGAAGCTAGAGACAGTCACACAATTTTTATTTTTTAGGGAAGGTTCTACAGTGTGTTCAGGGTCTCATTACTAGACTGGACTCATAGTGATCCGCCTGTTTACAGCCTCCCAAGAGCTGGGATTATAGGCATGTGCCACCACGCCCAGTCTCAATTGCCATCTCAGCATCCCCCAGGGATGTGGCTGGCACAGCAAGCCTGGAGATTGAACCCCAGCCCCTGCACCTGCTTTCAGGCACTTTAGTCCGCTGAGCTATTTGGCCAGCTCTACTCACATAATTTGTGGAGTCCAGTGCAAAAAAGACAATAAGTAGTTCTTTTTTTTCTTTTTTTCCCAGAACCGGGGATTGAACTGAGATCCTTATGCTTGCCAGGGATGCGCTTATTCTTCTGAGCCACCTCCCTGGCCCCAAGGAGATAAACACTATTAAGAATTTATCTGGGCATCATGGCACACATCTGTCATCCAAGCATTCCAGAGACTGAGATAGGATAATAATCAAGAGTTCACGGCTGGCCTGGGCTACATAGTGAGTTCATGGCCAGCCTGAACTACATAGTGAGACTCTGTCTCCAAAACAAACAAACAAACAACAAACCAGGCAAGTAAACAAAGAGCTGTTGAGGATTTCTGAATGGTGATGGTGGGGCATTAAATTAAGTGCAGGCCCTTCTAAGCATGGAACTATGTGGAGATGTGCAGGTGCATGCACATGACACCAGCCCCTGGACCAGCTTCCTGTCTTCTGGGAATTCTCAAAACATTGCTCAATTTAAGTTCATGTATAGGAGTCACTTCCAGGTCCTTGTCTCCGTCCAAGAAGCCAATATTTATAATCCCAAAGTTACGTTATTGGAATCCCATCAAGTTGATTCCAATCTACCACTTACAATGCAACCCATGGCAAA
>NW_004524710.1:2356062-2356672 GCF_000260255.1 Octodon degus | reverse complement strand
TAAGGCCAATTGATAAACAGAAGTCCTAGCCAGCTCTGTACATAGGAAATAGGGTCAGGCTCAGTCCAGATGGAGACAGTCGCTCTTCTTTCCAGGAGAGCTGCTCAGGTGGTCCTCCACATTCATGGTGATGCCCTATTAACTTTGGTAGGTGATTTAGTTTAGGAAGACGAAAGTGGAGAAAATGTAAAGTTTGGGCATAGATGGAAGTAGAACCTTGGGCTACTTGGCTCCCAGTCTGAGATATCATCCAACAGAGAGATTAGAACTAAGATGTCCATGTACATAATTTACTTCCTCTCACTATTAAAATAAATAATTCTTGGATTTTTATATTACTCTTTTTAGTAGATTGCTTTTCAGTAACCTCAGAGTTGTAATATCCAGAACACTTAAAATATCTTCGGTCAGTTTCATTTATTTTAAATGTAGCAATTACAGTCTTGGTCATGTTGTCCTGTTGTGTGGTATTATCTACCTTTAAACAACTCTGCCACAGTGGACCAGCTGAAACTAAGCTTGAATTACTTTTGCTAATATTATGTCTCATCTGATCATACCTTATGACAATTTATCAAATAATACTGATGCATATCTTCCTGGCAGAAGA
>NW_004524710.1:2335752-2348643 GCF_000260255.1 Octodon degus | reverse complement strand
AGGAATATAATATCACATCACAGGCAATTGCTACAGAAAAAACACTAATGGTAGTAACATTAGATGAAGCCTGACCTTTGAACCATTTTATTCGTAGCAAACATAAAGGAAAATAAATTTCAATAACACAAGTAATACACTGATTTTTCCCCTAATTCAGTGTGAATAACTGACAAAAATCACATTTGTAAGATGATTTGTATGTCATTAATTGGGGATTTATTGTAATGCTTTCGGGGGGGTTCCATTGGTGTGTCATTTACATATAATAACATTCTTTTTTAAAATAATAACATTCTTTTTAGATGTTTAGTTCTATGCATTTTGAAAAACTTAGTCGCAAAATTGCCACTGCAATCAAGATACAGAGTATCTTCATCATTCTAAATTTTCCTTCGTATCCCCTCATAGATATCCCTACTCCAGACCCTGAAGGACATTGACACGACACAATTTTGTCCCTGTAGTTTGGCCTTTTCTAGAATGTCATGTAAATAAGACCATTTATATGACGAACTTTGAGCTGGCTACTTCTACCTGTGATAACAGTTTCTTGGCTCCACATCCTCCCTAGCAGTATTTGGCACCAATCTGTTTTAAGTCATTCTTATAGGTGTGCAGTAGTATTTTTTAGATATGTGTTTTTCCACTGAGTCATAATATTCAGCTTCTTTTTCATGTATTTATTTACTCCCTGTATCTTCTTTGGTAAAGTATATTATTTAAATCTTTTTCTGTCTTCTGTTTCCTTTCTCTCTCTTCTTTTAAAAAATAATTTTATTGCACAACAAACAGCAATCAGTTTCAAAACCAATTAGTAGGACAGTTTCAATAATTAATACATTGCATATTGTTGTCTTAGTGGTTATTCATTGTGCAAGATGCAGACATGATATCCTGTCCACAAACACTATTAGAACAAATCTTTCTATTCATTGAATATGTCTTTTTAAAAATTGGGTTGTTTTCTTATTATTGAATTTTGAGAAGCCTTATATAGTCTCCACATCAATCCTTTATCATGAACTATCTTGCAAACATCTCCCAGTTTATGCCTTGTTCTTTCACTTCCTTCACCTTACATTTTAGAGAGAAGGTGTTTTAATTTTGATGGAGGACCACTTATCAGTTCCTTTCTTTCATGGTCCATATTATTTGTGCTATATGTAGGAAATCATTCCCCAAATCAAGGTCATAAATATTTTCATATGTGATCCTGTATAGGTTTTATAGTTTCATGTTTTAGACATAGGGTCATAATTCTTTTTAAGTAGACTTTTATATATTGAGCAAGTAATAAGTTGAAGAGTACTTTTTTGTATAGCAATAATCAATCATTCCAGTAATATTTTTGACTAAACTATAATATTTATCCACTGGTTGGAGTGCCTTGACACTTTGTAGAAACCTGACTGGTCATACATGTGTAATTCTGTCATCAGTGGTATGAACACTTAGCTGGACATAAAATGGAAATCAAATGTGGGCCGGTTCTTGAGACTTGTGGTGGCTGTCATAATTGCTTGTCCTATTCTTTAGGGCTCCATTGTGTTCAATCACCTGAGGGTTCTTGTTCAATTTGTATATATATAACATGAATTAGCAAAGTGAGCTCTTTTGATAGTAATAACTCCAGGCTTTTTGTGCTAGCAGGTATCAATTCTGTTTCGTGTTAATGATTCTCCTTAGTTCTTGGAGTAAGCAGCTACTGGTAAGCCTTGAAAACTCTTCTTGCCACCACAGATGGCAGCTGCCAACTATTCTTTATTGCTGTCAGTTATTCTCTGCCACCAATGAGCTCTGGTGTTACAGCCCCAGTTGTGGGCAGCCTTTGGCATCAGTAGTCTTTGGTGTTGCCTGCTCAGCATGCTGTACTCAATGTCAAAATCATGAATAGGCAAGAATGCATCATCTGGAAAGGGCTTTGTTAGGACTGGTGCCACAACATAAGTGGAAGCAGTACACAGGCTGGACCTGCAAGGGTAAGAGTACTTATAAAGGAAAAGTGGCAGGCTCATGCATATACAGTGTAAGCATTTTGTTTGGCCACCGGTAAGGGAGAAGCCCTCACTCCAACTCTGGCCTAAATGAGGAGGGCTGAAGAGGCACAAAGTCATCCAGAAATGCTGAAAGGTGGGTGCAGTCATCTGGGATAGTCTGTAACCAGAGTCTGCTGTAGTCAAAGCAAATACCTCCTGGTCTTGGCTTGCCTGATGCAACTCAGCTGGATGTAAGGCATTTGGAGTAGCCAGAAGATTTAAGTACTTTTGGGGAAGCACTGGGCCTTTCTGTTCTGTTCTTTGATCTATATGTCTGTCTTTTCAGCAATGCCATAGTTTTTAGGCTATGGGAGCTTCATGTCAAGTATTAAAATTAGGTTATATGAGTCTTCCAACTTTTAAATACTAGTTTGGCTATACTAGGTCCTTTGTTTTTTCATAAAAATTTTAAAATTAGATTGTTGATTTTTAAAGTAGTCTACTGGGATTTTAGTTATGATTACTAAGATTCTTATCAGCTAAAGAAATTTCCTTGGCTCTCTTAAGAGACATTCCTGCTTGGTATTTCTCTCCATTTCCCATTCACATCGCCCCAAACTCCCCAAGGCTAATGTGCAGTTGGTCTAGAATGACACGGAAGCTATGAAAGGCACCTTCTGAAGGTGATTCCACAACTGCGATTGGGGGTCAGTGCCAGGTAGTGTCTGTGAAAGTAACCAGAGGTAATGGTGAGGAGGATGGGTTTCTGTTGTTGATCTAGTTTTGAGAAGACTGGGGCCAAATCCTTTGGCTTTACTATATTCCTCAGAGGAAAGGCATGACTGAAATGTGACAAATAGTACTAGAGCTCTTTGATTACTTCTAAGTCTTCTCTCCTTTCTTGATGTTATATTGGAAATCTCACTCATCCATCATGAATTCTATTTGTCTCTCATTCCATTCCCTTTATCTTTTGATTCTCTTGCTCCAAATTCTTCCTCAAGTTTCTAAAGCTCATTGGAAAACAATGTCCTGTAAAGATTAGAAAAATAAAGTAAATATCTTTTGGTAGAAAATTTGAGATTAGAAAAATTAAGCATAAATTAATCAGAGTTACTGGAATGTGCTGATTATGATTAATTGTTGGATAAAATGTCCTGACAACCGAGGAATGTTTCCCCTGGTTTGACTCCAGTGTTAATCCTTGACTTCAGCTTCTCATAGCAGCCTGTCTGTAGTGCATCTTTTACAACTTAGTGGAATCACTGAGTTTTAGATTTTCTTTCTTCTTCATGTCTGGCAGTCATGGACCGATGTCTGAAAATATGAACATTAGGGAGGTTATTCTTCAGTGACTCAGCAGAGCAACAGATGGAAAAATGTTTAATGTTTATTTCAACTCCATTTCCATATTGGAGTCACATCCAGGAGTGTTTAAAAACATTTTTATTTGGATAGAAACTGTTGTTCACTGTCAGACAACAATCTCCACTTGAAAACACCATCGTTTGAATTACAACTTCTTTGACAGGTGTGGGGCAGGCACTGCAATTTCAGGGATCATGAATTTGGCCCTCTTTCCTACCTACCTCACACTCTGTTTTACTTATCAAGGCTATATTTATTTACAAGTGCTCTTATTTTAGGCTTAAGTTCAAACCTTTATTCCCAATATTCAAAAGACAAAATGAATATATTATTTAATTTAGGAAGCTTTGAAAGGCAAGACTTATCTACTACAAATATTTTTAAAAAACTACATTGAGACTACATTTAGAAACTACATAGATTAATTATTGAAACTGTCCTACCAGTTTGGTTTGAAACTGTCTCATTGCTATTTGTTTCTCAATAAATTTATGGAAAAAAAATAAAATAAAAAAAAGAATCTGTGTTCAAAAAAAAAAAAAAAAAAAGAAACTACATAGAAAGGATAGGTCTTACTGAAAATTCTTATGCAAAATGATGATATGTTTGTTATCATCTTTATTTTTGGTGTCTAAGATTATTATGTAACTCCTGGAAGTCAGTTTATGAACTGTTTAGTCCCACTAAGCCTGTTATAAAGATGCATGGACAGGCACAAAACCTTGTTGACTCACACTTGCTACACGATGACTATATATTTGGCCAATGCATGGCCTTCCTATTTAGATTTCCCCACGAATTACAAAAACAAATCTGATTTTCACAAGCATTCATTTGTTCATGTATTTATTAATTAATTCATTGATGAAACTCCTATTGTACAATTACTATATGCATGTGTCTATCTGGAGGTGAAAAATAAGCAAGCAAACCAGATCTACAACAGAACTCTAGAAGTCTGTTGGCTTTAATGACTGCATCTACAAGATTTAATTCTGTCAATGCATTTATTTATTTATCTAGATAACCCTCTTTTTGGTTTTGTTTGACCTGCCTTTCATTCTACAGTGCCTTGAAAATTATTTAGGAAGGTGGTTATGTAGCTATTTATCAGAAGCAGATTTACCCGGAAGCAAATAAATTTTACATTTCGGAGTACCTCTTACTTGCACAAATATATTTCAAAGCTCTGGGAGGACTCCTAGAAGTGCATTTACTATATGGTCATAGTATTTATAAAAATTGCAAGGACATTTTAACTGTCATTGTTCACAATTAATTTCTGAATTTCTCCCTGCTGTTTTTCTCATGTCAAATGCCTGTGAAGTGTTTTGAACAATTTTGGAATCCAGTTATGTAGGAGCTGAGTTAAGCTTCTCTTAGTCTGAACTTTGTAAGACATAGTTATAGATGTAGTCTACTCTGTGAATAGTTTTGCTAGCTGTCCCCTGTGGAAAGAATATGAAAATACACCATCTTCTCATTGATCTAACTCCTGCCAGTGTTTCAACATGAAGCTATAAGACAAGAAATCACCCTGCAAAGCAGTGTCAAAAGCAGGTATAGGAAGACTAGGGAATGAAGAGGAATCAAAATTCAAATTTAGTCTATTGGAAGTTCCCCTAAACTATATCTGAGTAAAACGGTACACAATAGGTTCACTTCATTCTTATGAATGTGAGACAAAAGGAAAGCTCTCTTTCTTGATAAAAATCATATTTTAAATTCAGCCTATATACTTGTAATGTATAGATGCAACATAGAGCCTTCTATGTTATGAGAACCACATGAAGAAGAGCCCATCAGAAATTTTTTTTTAGTAAGGCACAAAAAGCAGTTGTATTATAAATAGGCAATATATCTATGTGGCATGATATCTTCTACATATTATAATGCATTGAATAGCATTTAGCATACTATAACATTAGCAATAATTATGAAGCTACAAAAACTTTTCTAAATTAACAAATATAAAAATCAAATCCAAGAAATTATACTAGAGGAAAGCTAACTTTTTTAAAAGAAAAATTTCTCCTTAAAATAGTGCAACATTCTTGTCATATAAAGATGCACTTAGAACAATATAAAAATGTAGGATTAAACATTGTTATGTAGACATATCACTTATTTAATTAACCAGTAATACCAGGTAGATTTTCTGGCCTTTGTGATACCTGTGGAAAAACACAAGCAGAAAAAAATGAAGGAAAAGAGAAATGGATAAACAAATAAATAAATGCAGAAAAGATTGAAATGTCAGCTTCTCAGTCTAGCCTACAACTGAATTCTTCACATGTTCAGAGAGGGAGAAGGTAGGTTCCTTTAAAATTCTTCTTAGTTATAATTCTTAAAATGTCTTCTGAGTTCTCTTCTGAGGAGCCCCTGACCTTGGTTACAGTTGCAGTTTACAGTTGAGTTGAGCACTTGAAAGATTGGTTGACAATTAATAACAAGTTGAGAGAAGAGTAACATGTGAGAAAGAATGGGGAAGAGACCATAGAAAGTGAGGCAACAAGTGGGATCAGCATAGGAGGAAGAACACAGAAGCTGGGGCCAGGGAGCTAGCTCAGTAGAATAAGCACTTGCTTGGCAAGCACAAAGGCTTGAGTTCAACCCCTGGTTCTGCAAAAACAACAACAACAAAAAACAAAACAAAACAACCCCCCCCCCACAAACTAAAAACAAAAACAAAACAAAACAAAAAACCAGAAGCTGAAACTGGGATGCTTCTTCCTTATATCTGTCCAGCTATAGATGTGACCTTCATTAATTCATACACACATTCTTTACTTTTAGTTTATTTCTTTTATAACATGAAGATAATAATACATATGTTGCTCAATGAAATTGTCATGATTAAAAACAAAGTTATTAAACCTCTGGTCCCTTTAGAAGTCCCATGACTATCACCAATGTTCTTAAGTCAATCAAACTTTGTGAAAGTATGGCAAAATACAGAATTTAAAAATCAAACCAAGTCAAACCAAACCAAATCAAACCAAACCAAACCAAACCAAACCAAACCAAACCAAACCAAACCAAACCAACTGAAGAGAGTGACATAGGAAATGAAAACAAAAGTGAGGATAGGATTTGTCTATTTATAAAGGGAAATGTCATGAAGGAGACAATGATTAGAGGAGGCACAAGAATGATTTGGATAGCTGTAAAAAGCAAGATTAAGAAAACCAGTTCTTGGCAATCTAACCTCTATCCAGGAAGAGAGGAGAAATGGACATCTTTGATGGAAGTGGAGAACAAATGCAGGAAGAGAGAGAGAAGCTGCGTGGTGCTCTCAGGTCAGAAAGTTCAAAATTGGTAGCTCTGACAGGTGTGGCTTTCGGGCCCCAAATGAGATGCAAATATATCTTCATGTATCAGACTGACCGGTGGGCTCTTGGGCACATTCTTGGATTATTTGTAGGCCCTGCTGCAAGAAAAAACCCAGACTCCAGTTTAACAGGGAGCCAGATGTGGTGGCACATGCCTGTAACCTCAGCCCCCTGGGAAGCTGGGGCCAAAGGGCAGCTAGTTTGAGCCCAGTGGAGACAACTTAGCAACTTATCAATACCCTGTCTTATGGTGAAAACATAAAAGGCTGGTGCTGTATCTTAATGGGAAAGCCCTGGGTGCAATCCTTAGTACCCAGAAAAGTTAACAAAATACAAAATAAAAACTGAACAATTAAAAAACAAAATTTTCACTTATATAAAGTGAATTATTCTTACTGAAGTTGGGAGAAATAATAATAAACTCTAAAAAATAGCAAAAAAGGAAAAGAAGCTCATAGAAAAAACAAGATATTATTCTCAAATATATACATGCATTTCGGTGGTTTCTTTTTTAAGAGAAGTAGAGTTTGAAATGTTAGATTCAGGAGCCAGGGAGATAGCATGGCAGACTAAGTGCCTGCCTGGCAAGTGCAAGGACCTGGGTTTGATCCCTGGTACAGCATGCTGAGCTTGTCCAGTGCCAAGCAGGCCACTTGGATCTTCCCAACCTTGATCTCTTCTGGCTCTTGACATCTCATTAAGTTACAGTTGCTCACCTTCAGCAAGGATGTTATTAGGTTAGTTTGGCAAGAATCCCTTCCCCTTGATGTTTTAATTTTCCATCCACCCTTTACTCCAGCCTTAACCTGTTCTTTAAATATATATCTCCACTTTGTAGTATTTTGAATTGAGTTTAGTTTTACACCAAGGCACCCCCCCACCACATTGCAATAATTCCTGAATAAAATTTTCTTTTACCCTTTGACTATGATCTGGATCTTTTTTTCTTTTTTCACTATCAAACACAAGACTATGATGGGAAGCTGTCATTTTCAACTTGGCAAGCAATTTTATGTTGCACATTGGGTACACCTTTGTCCAAATAATTCTAAACATATTTATACTTACTACTCTGTAAAATTAAGAATTTCAAAAGCTTTCATATATATTATTTTCTCTCCATAACAACCATTGTGATAGATGCAGGAATTTTATAGACAAGGAAGTTGAGGCTTAGAGAAATTACTTGTCTTGGTGTGAGGGTCTCTCAGCCAGTGAGAACAGGACTAAAATTGAAGTTTTCAGAGTCCTTATTCAGTGCTTTGAGTTCCAAGTTGCATTTAAAACACTACAGAGAAGTAGAGCATATCAAAATGTGTAAAAAAGGTGATTATTAAGGGTGATCATTAATATGAAGAATTTATTGAGTTTCAAACAGGACAATAAAAGAGTGAAATTATTAACGTCTTAGACACTGAAATGAATAATTATTTCATGAATGTCCTTGTGCTGTTTACTTTCTTTCATACAAAAAACTGAGGGCTCCCATAAATTTAAATCATAACAGAAGACATTTTACTTAGACACATCAAGAACAAATCTTGGCTCTACAGCTGATTACAGCTTTACAACGCATGGCATTTCCATCCTTCAACACGCTCATACAAGTATCCACTGTTCTCAGACAGTGGGTAAAAGGCTAGAGGGAAAATGATGGAAAAGACACAGTTTTTGCCATCTGAAGGTTTTGGCTAGTTTGTCCCGGGCTGAGACAGTCATGCATTTAGCTGGAGAACACCAAGGAGATGCATGCTATTCGTGTGAATGGGATGTGTTGATGGAAAGCAGCCTTCTGTCTGCCTAGCTGTGTACCTGTCTATGGCAGGAGGCAGGCGCAGCTGTTCTCTTAAGTTCTTTCCATTTTTTTCTTTTCTCTCAATTGCAAATCCTGTTTCCACAAGTGCCACTGTTTGTATTGCTATGGAAATGATGGTGATGTATATCACAAATTCAAATACTATGACATGACTACAGGACTCCAGAGGAGGAAAAGATGAGCTGTAAAGGGGCACAGTTTCCCTCAAGAAAAAGAAAGAAAGAAAGAAAGAAAAAAACCTTAGCTAGTGAGAAAGAGTGTAAACAAAAAGCTAAGAAAAATAGGAGGAGGCCAAGGGCTGGGAGAATGGGATAAACGAGTGAGGTCCTTTGTACAGACGTGCCTGGGTTGAGCTCAGTAGATAGATCTTAGTGCCTTCCACTGAAATATTTCTCAAGCCACAGTATTGCCCCACGAACAAGCCAGGAGCTTCAGTTCCCTGTCTTGCTGTGGGTGGAGTCTAATAGATCTTTCCCTGGGTGTAGGGAGATTGGTTGTCCTCCCTACCCTTGCGACTTGCCTTTGCCAGGTGGGAGGTGATGCCTAACCTGAGAAGCTACTTCACTGGTATCATGACAAATTCTGTGTCCTGAGGAAGATCTTTCTGAAGCAGGTTCAGCTGTACCCTTTTAGTCTGCGTGTTGTGGGAAGAACTGTTCAAGTATCACTGTGCCCTGCTTTGTCCTTGCTTGTACCCTGTGAGAGTGCTTTGACCCCATTCCTGGAATTTTCCTGCCCTGTACTGGCAGAGAAGTTTGCTATGTGGCTTAACTTTCTGTTTTAGATGGGGCTTAGAGGGGGCTCTGGGGGTGAAGCTCTAAGGTCAGCAGTGAGTGAAGCGATGGTTTCTGGTTTGAGCAGAGTTGGCTGTTGGCCTTTGTCTTCCCTGCCCTCTGGCCTGGTCGTGGAGGATGTCATGGTGAAAGTAAAGGAAAGTTTGTTTAGTCTGCACCACAGCCTTGAATCACCCATAAAACTCCCCGGGCTGTGACCAACTGACTTGGACGAGCAGCGCACTGCTCATCCTTGGGCACCTTCCTTGTCATTTCATGTTTTGTATGTTGTCTTTTTCTCTACCCTGGTGGCCTGTAAACACACACACACACACACACACACACACACACACACACACACATCTGCAAGTTACTGTGTTGATGTTATTATGTTCTCCCAGGTGACAAAATAAGTGGCCATAAAATAATGGGATACATGCTGTTGCTTTTACCTTTAGGGGATGGGATTAAATACAGGCATTTGGAATTCAAGAAACAAGGTGAAATTCCTGGCTGATTAAAAAAAAAACCTCTTCTGAAGCCCTTTCCCCTTCCACTCTAGAGGCTCTCGGATCTTCATTACAATTTGAACTACTACAGCACATGCCTGAGCAGAACCACCTTGGCCCATAATTTTTTTTATTTTTTATTTTCTATTTTTATTTTATTTTATTTTGGTGGAACCAGGGATTGAACTCAGGCCCTTGCACTTGCCAGGGAATCACTTATTCTACTGAACCATCTCCCCAGCCCCTACCCATAATTTTTCTGAAGAAAATTTCAATACCTACACATTAGGAAAATGAACTTGAATAGAAAATGAATGAAAGATTTCCCCTTATGGAAGTCCTCTTTAACTTAGTTAAACCAGAATTTTTTTTTAAACCCATTTTTGTAAGTAGGATCACAAGTCTGCATCTTGTACAGCAATTAACCACTGAGAAGAATGTATGCAGTGTATTATTTGTTGAAACTGTACTTTCGATTTGATTTGAAACTGTCTCATTGCTATATGTTTATCAATAAAACTTTGAAAAGAAAAAAAAAACATTTTTACCAGAGAAAGAATGAGGGAAAGGAAAGGAACAAAGGAAGGAAGAAAGGAAGAAAGAAAAAGAAAGAAGGAAGGAAGGAAGGAGGGAAGGAAGGGAATTTGCTGCTGAATTGGGAATCCAACTAGAAAGTCCAGGCCCAGCTTGGAGCAGAAGAGTACAGCTGAGTTATAAACTCTGAAATAGGGCCTTATAATGGAAATGTTGACAGACTCCTTACTATAACTGGGCCAGCGGATGCCCGCTGTAATGCACTGTGTAATTTATAGGAGTCACCTGTTAAGCCACCTGGGAAAAAAAATTTCCCTTCTTTTAAAATGTTAATGACTTGATTAACCTTTTGAACTTGATCATTATTCCAAGTGGCATGCACGCAAGCCAGGTGCCGCTAGACAGCCAATTTGGAAGTGGAAGTGCAGATAAAACCTGGAACTGAAAAAGAAATCCACATGGAGTGGCTTTCTTATTCTTACCCTGTAGAAAGACAAGGGAAAAGCTGCATGATGATGACTTAGAGGAAGAAAAGTGCTTGCCTTCTACCAACTGAGGTGCCCTAAGTTAGAGAAAGCATCAGGACCTCCTCCACTAGGGACCCACGTGCACTTTTATCTTTCCTCCCCACCTTCTTTCCTGAGTAATTTTTTAAGGCCACAAAGCAGGAGCTGAGAGTTCTCCTGCCCTCAGGGAAAAGGGATATTTTTCACTCTAGGACCTTGACTCTATAACTGTTTAATGAATTGCTAAATGGCTCATATATATGGCTTTATGACTTTTGCACTTGTGGAGCTGAGGGGCCTCATGCATAGACTTCCCTTGTCCCTATGGAACATTCCATTCAACATCAGTACTGCTCTCATTCCTTATCACATCATTTATTTTTTTAAAAAATTATTTATTTGGTACAGGTTCTTGCTACACAGCTCAGACTCATAGCGATCCTCCTGTCTCAGCACTGGGATTACAGGCATGTGCACCATGTCTGGCTTTGGGGGCCAGTGTGGCACACCAGGGGTTCTGGGGTGGCTAGGCGTATGGTACCAGGGATCAAACCTGGGTCCTTGAGCTTGCCAGGCATGCGCTTAGACTGCTGAACTCTCTCCCTAGATCTATCATGTCATTCTTACAGCATAGTTCCTTTCTCACCATCCAGTCCTCAGGAGACCAACTCTCTAGGCTGGCTATCCTAGCTGCCTCTGTAATTCTTAGCTCCTGTCCTTGGGACTCCTTAATCTTTATGGAACAAATGTCACACACACACACACACACACACACACACATCTAAACTGGTTAGAATTTTTGACAGCATGGAGTATTTAGATGTTGTCTGTTTGTTATAGGAAGCTCTAATACTTCAGAAGATTAAATTGTTTATCTGAAGTTTTTGATTTGAAAATACCATTTCAAAACTAACGATTTGGCTGCTTGTGTGGGTCACATGTGTTTTCTATGAGGAATGTATCATTGTTGATTGCACATAGTATTCCTATGTGATCATCACTGGTTAACTCAGGAGATATTTTTCGGTATTTCCCTCACCAGAACACTAACACAATCATATCCCAAGGGAGTGAATTCACAATAAGGAATGAGATCCTGTAAGAGCCACTCATGTTAAGAGAAAGCCTTCTGATCTCCTCCAGCTCTTTGATTTGAGATGATGCTTCTTCCCAAAGAATTTACTGTCCAAGAATAATAGTCTGAATGCAAAGGAAATATCCTTTTGCACCTTCTGTTACATCAACTATTTTATATTAATTGATATGATCAACCATTCCAGCTTGCCTGGGATAGTCCTAACTTGTCAGTGAAAAGTCAAATATCTGGGAAACCAGTGAAACTGAGACAGTTGAGCATTGCATTTTTTCAGAGAACAGTTTTCTTTCCTCTTTTATTTCTTGATTTCAGTGTGTAAAGAGAAGAGGTAGAAGCACAGAAGCCCTTGGCACAAGAGCCACTTACATAATGCTAGAGTACTCACAGATACTGGAGCTTTCTTGGTGGTTAGCTCTATGGCACTGGAGATGTTCAGGGAAGAGTTGAATGATTACTTGAGCAGAAGTTATTGCAGGGAGATTTGTATTTTGGCAGAAACACTGAGCTTCATGATCTCTAGAGGTACTTCCCACTTTAAAATTCTTAAAAGGCTTCAAAAGATAGAAACAGGATGGATGGATACCTATCACCTTAGATGTTGGTGTCCATGTGTCCTTGGGTAAGTTTAGTATTTCTAAACTGGCTTTGTATCCTGCTTAGAGGCATGAGATGGTATAGGTTTCTATAGTGCTGTCCTGTGTTGCAACACAATCTACACTTCTTGACTCTTCTTTGCTCCTTCTTTGCTTTTAAACACTCATCCCTGAGTGGGCTAAAGCCTAGATTCTTCTTTGGCATATGAAGCTCACCAGTGACTTGACATTTCTGTACTGGAGCTATGATTCCAGTGATGTCACCCCCCACTCCATACTCCGGAACTCATATACATTTCACAGATATGTCAAGAGAAGCTTCAGTATGTGGAAAGGAAAGCTTTGCCAAGGCTACAATGAGGTTGTGTGGCATAGCCAAGAATGA
>NW_004524710.1:2333394-2334727 GCF_000260255.1 Octodon degus | reverse complement strand
GCTGCTTGGGAGCTGTTTCTCTGTGCCCATGGTTAACAAGTCTCTGCAGTTGACAGGTCATGCCCAGTTGCCCTAGCCACATGGACATGCCCTAGTCTCCTGCCTCATGAGCTTTTGAATATCATGCCTGTGTTTGATTTTTGTTTGGAGTTTCAATAGTCATATAGTTCAGCTAGTCTCCTTAAATATATGCTTAATGCCTTGTGTATACTTTAAACTTTTATGCTATAGTCTACTCTAATTTTTTTTTTTGTGGGTGTGTTCAGGGTATCATTATGCAGCTAAAACTCCTAGTGGTCCTCCTTTTTTCAGCCTCTCCAGCCCTGGGATTACAGGCATGTGCCACTACCCTGGGACTTGGTTGCTGGCTCAGTGCACCCGGGGGCCTGTGCAGCATGTGGTGCCAGCGATCAAACCCTGTCCCCTGAGCTTGCCTAAGCAGGCACTTAGTCTGCTGAGCTATCTTGTCAGCTTTTACTCTAAAATTTTTTTAACCTTTCAATGTAGTACACACACAATTACAATATATTTTCATGAAACAATATGGGTTTATATTGCAATGCCCTGATACTTATTATTCTTTTCAGTTCTAGTCTAATTTTTAAAAATGCTGGCTCCAGTTCCTAAATTGATTTTATAACCCATTATTAAGTTGTAAGCCATGAGTGGAGAAACACTGACTGTGAATCCTTTTTGAACACTTCCAACCATAGTTTTCAGACTTCCTAATGGAGTTTGTCATTGGAAAACCAGGAGCTTCTCCTTTAACTGAGCTTAAATCAGCCTCCTTGATAGATCCTGCTGATTCCTGCTAGTTCTACCTGTCACTATCATGAAGATTGCCTAATTTTTCTTATTCCTGCCATGCTACTTGAAGAGAAAGTATCCCCCTGAAAACTCCTCACCCACTTACACTTAGTCATGGCCCTTGCAAAAAATGTGATGGCCAGACATTAATTGCTGAAACAGAGTTAGTCTGGAGCCATTGGAAATGTTCCCTGAAACATATGAGTAATTTGAAGGAAAGTGTTGCTCTTCAAAAATGTGCTCAAGTTAACTGAACAATTGCCCCAATTCCCTATTTCACTACAGCTATGGGAAACCTGGCCTGACTTCTACTGCACATTGACTTTGCTTGAAGGTGGCAAGTGACAACATAGCCATTACATAGATGACATGAGAAAACAGCCCCTTGCCCCTATGGTATTGAGCACACTCTGCAGATGGCAACTTAATTCAGTCCAAAGAAGAAACAAGTGAAATCATTCACTCAATTACTTTCACTGGGTAGAGGCATGTGGCTCTCAACATTTGTAGAAGAAGAAAAAAAAAA
>NW_004524710.1:2332109-2333294 GCF_000260255.1 Octodon degus | reverse complement strand
AGTTAGTCTGGAGCCATTGGAAATGTTCCCTGAAACATATGAGTAATTTGAAGGAAAGTGTTGCTCTTCAAAAATGTGCTCAAGTTAACTGAACAATTGCCCCAATTCCCTATTTCACTACAGCTATGGGAAACCTGGCCTGACTTCTACTGCACATTGACTTTGCTTGAAGGTGGCAAGTGACAACATAGCCATTACATAGATGACATGAGAAAACAGCCCCTTGCCCCTATGGTATTGAGCACACTCTGCAGATGGCAACTTAATTCAGTCCAAAGAAGAAACAAGTGAAATCATTCACTCAATTACTTTCACTGGGTAGAGGCATGTGGCTCTCAACATTTGTAGAAGAAGAAAAAAAAAACCCTTCCTGAAACTGCCATGCACGGGCAATTTCATTACAACAGAGTTCCAGTTACCTCCTGTTTTCTTAAACTTGTATTATTGAAAGATTAGTCTTCTGTTTATGGTTACATTGCCAAGTATCCAAAGCAGAACGTTTTCCTTCATTCAGAGTTAATCGAACAGAAACAGACATGGCATTACCAAGGCCTCTGGCCCCATGACATCAGAAGAATTACTCAATTGGCACCACTTTGGACTGAAGGTTTTTGAAAGAAGTCAGGTTAAATGGACAAAGATTGCTTGCCTCAGAATATGGAGGTCAAAATTTAGTTCAGAAAACTTTATTATAATTACATGCTGTAATGAGAAAGATGAAATAGTCTATGGCTTCTAGCAGGAATCATCGTCATGATAACTAAACCTAGTGCTGTGACTGTGGGTTTCTCTTTTCTTTTCTTTTCTTTTCTTTTCTTTTCTTTTCTTTTCTTTTCTTTCTGTCTGTCTGTCTTCTTTCTTTTCAAGCTGCTGTATTATTTTGGTTTTTTAAAATTATTGTTATTGAGAAACAAATAGCAATGAGACAGTGTCAAATCAGGTTAGTAGGACAGTTACCATAATTAATATTTTGCATATTGCTGTCTTCATAGTTGTTATTCATAGTACAAGATGCAGCCATGATATCCTGTCCAAACACCATTAGTAAAAATCTTTCTTCTCATCGAATTAAGAGAAAGTAGCTATATATCTATTCTAACTATTTTGTATATACAGATACAAAATGGTCTTTCATTTATATCCCCTTTTTTGGTTTAGTTTTGTCAGAGATGGGTATTCCATTGT
>NW_004524710.1:2329477-2330954 GCF_000260255.1 Octodon degus | reverse complement strand
TTAGGCTTTTGCGCTTGCCAGGCAAGCACTTATTCTACTGAGCTATCTCCTCAGCCCCTCAATAAATAGCTTTTATTAGATTGAGGTATAGGACATCTATTCCTATTTTCTGTAGGGTTTTGATCATGAATGAATATTGGACTTTGTAAAATGCCATTTCTACATCTATTGAGATGATCATGTGATTTTTGGTTTGGCTCTATTCATATAGTGTTTTACATTTATAGATTTGTATATGTTGAACCATCCCTTGGATAAATCCTACTTGGTCATGGTGTATAATCTTCTGCTTCTCCTTCTTGTTCTTGTTCTCCTCCTTCCCCTTCCCCTTCCCCTTCCCTTTCCTTTTCCCCTTTCCCTTCTCCTTCTCCTTCTCCTCCTTCTTTTTTTTTTGTGGTACCAGGGATTGAACTCAGGATCCTGTGCTTGCCAGGCAAGTACTTATTCTACTGAGCTATCTTCTTGGCCTTGTATAATCTTCTCGATGATTTGATGTATTCTATTTGCTAGTAATTTATTAAGGATTTTTGCACCATTGTTCATGAGGGAGATTGGACTGTAATTATATTTTTGGCTGATTCTTTCTCCACTTCCTGCACTTGCCTAAGCAGGTACTTAGTTCACTAAGCTATCTTGCTGGCTCTTCTCCACTAGTTTTGAAAAGAGTTTTGCAGGGCACATCAATCTGGGTTGGAAGTTGTATATTTAGACCTTGAAATACTTCACTCCATGCTTTTCTTGACTTAATGGTTTATGCTTGATTTTGATGGGCTTTCCTTTAAATGTGATCTGTTTCTTTTCTCTAACAGCTTTTAGTATGTTCTTGTGCTGAATTTGTGGGATGTTGATTATTATATGACTGGATGTAGATTTATTTTGGTTGATGCTATTTAGAGTTCTATATGCTTCACTTATTTGTATGTTATATTTTTTTCCCTATGTCTGAGAAGTGTTCTATTACTTCTGCAAATGTTCTTTTTAGGTCATTTGTGTTGGCTCCTCTTTTTCATTGATGCCTATTAGTTTTCTTTTGTTCATTTTTGAGTTGCCTTGTAGCTGTTGAATTATTATTTCCTGATTTCTTGTTTTGAAGAGATATTTCCTTTCCTGGTCACCAGCTGCAATGATGTCTTCAATGTCTGAAGGTCTATCTTCAGTTTCATTCAAATGCTTTTGTCAGCTTTTATTGGAAGGTTTAGTTTTCTGTATATCTTTTTGAATCTATTTAATGAATTCAATTTCTTTCCTATATTGCTCATTCAAGGTTTCCATCATTTTTCAGTGCTTATCTTTTTTTAAATCAATGTCTTCTTTAGATATACTCTGTAATTCTTTCATTACAGTTATTGTTCTTTTTTTTTACCTGAGAGATTATTTATGATCTGATTTCCCTCTCTACCTCTTTGCAGTTCTTCCTTTTCTTCAGTTGCTATCATCTAGAAATTTAAGATGTGTGGCTTGCATTTTTTTCCTGTGC
>NW_004524710.1:2326213-2326912 GCF_000260255.1 Octodon degus | reverse complement strand
TATTATTACCCTGGAGGAACATGTGGTTGAGACAGATATGGTATCTTACTTACAGTAGTACTATTAGCAATAATAACAACAGTCATGTGAAATTTAGAAATTGATAAACTTTGGTAACTAATGGTTTTGTACTTTAGATCATAGGAGCAGACATTATAGTTATATGACAAAACAGATGGTAAATTGGGAATTTGTATGTAAACTAGTTTCCCTCAGTTCCATTTGTGCACTGTCCCACCACATACCTGGAGTTCTCTGGGCAGACCAGTTCCCTCCTGCCACCTTCACACTGAGTCTGGCCCCCTCAGGGCCTCTCTGTTCACCTGGGCTCCACTTTACTGTTCCGTGCTGCAAGTCTCACTAACAGCTTTCATAATTCTGTTATTTTGTTGAATTTCTTGAATCTTGAATTTTTATATGCTTTGGTGTGGATTTATTTTGTTTATGACTAATTGGAGTTCTGTATGCCTCATTTAATTGTATATCAAAGTTTTCTTTCCATGCTGGAGAATGTTGTTGCCATTACTTCTGTGATTAGGTATGTTTTTATGTCACTTGCACTGACTCTTGCTTTTTTATTGACTAGTAACATCTCATGTTGTTCTTCTTTGGATCATCTTGCTGATGTTGCATTAAGTTTTCATGATCCTTTGCTATTTTTAAGAGATCTGAAATCAACCACACTCTTTTTTCCCAGGT
>NW_004524710.1:2323313-2324608 GCF_000260255.1 Octodon degus | reverse complement strand
CTGGGGCCAGAGTCTGCACCTAGATAGCCTGCCCACATTTGCTGAACTTGTTTCACTCAGCGTCTCTCTTCCAGTTGCTGTTCACCCTCAGACAGAGACAGTCTGGTGCTTCTCCAGCCCTGTGAACAGTTGCTACTTCCTGGACCTCGTGAAGCTTCCTCTGTTCTACACTGCTGGATCCTCTCAATGGCTAGTCACAAGATGGGAGGGGTGCTGAATTTGCTATCCTTTTCTATCTGTACCTAAGGCTTTTTTTTTTGACAACAAAAATTAGTTTTTATTTTCATTTAAATGTGCACTCATTCTGGTATCCATATTTCACCTGCTATTAACAGAAGACTTGTTCACAGAAATAGATGGTGTTGCATATAGATTCACCATTGTTTCTCCCTTTTTTCTTTTTCCCTTAAATTTATTTTTTAAAATGTTTTCCCATAATTTTATGGAGAAACAAATAGCAATGAGACAGTTTCAAATCAAATTGGTAGGACAATTTCAATAATTAACACATGGCATATATTCTTCCTAGTGATTAATTGCTGCACAAGATGCAGACATGATATCCTATTTACAAACACCATTAGAACAAATCACTTTATTCATTAAGAGAATGTAACTATATATCTATCCTAACCACTTTCAATACACAGATACAAAACGGACATTCATCTGTATCCCTCCCTTTTTTTTTGTTAAGTTCTGTAATTTGAATATTATAGGTGTGTAAACTCAGCAAAATATTCTAAAAGAGTCCAGTAGCCTGTAATAGTGTAGGGTCTTCTGCTTGACTGGCAATGTCAGAAATTGTTGACCTGAGTCCACTACAGCTCAACATAACAGCATGGCTTTACTTCTTATATTTTGCTTTTATACTTTTCAGCTGTATGGTTAAGATCAAGGTAAAGCAGGACCTATGCTACAAGAGTTGTAGCTTTTGAGTCTGATAAGGTCAGTGAAATCCCCTCAGGATTTATCCTGAGATCCTCTACCTTAGATTGTAAAACCTTTGTCAGTGTCAGCTATGTGGATGAATCACGGCCATTGCTTGGCCAATATGCTCTCTGTGAAAGCCTGAGAGAATGTGACAGTTTCAATAACTATCACATTGCATACATTCTTCCTAGTGGTTAATTGCTGTACAAGATGTGGACATGATATCCTATTTACAAACACCATTAGAACAAATCCCTCTATTCATTAAGAGAAAGTAACTATATATCTATCCTAACCATTTTGAATACACAGATACAAAATGGACATTCATCTGTATCCATTTTTTGTTTAATTCTGTAATT
>NW_004524710.1:2320591-2322087 GCF_000260255.1 Octodon degus | reverse complement strand
TGCTTTCCTTTTACTTGTATTATGCCTTTCTGTTTGTATTTCTTCTTTTGAGTTCCTATACTAGGGAAACTACATGATATTTACACATATGTGTCTGGTTTATTTCACTTATGAGTATATGTTCAAGTGGCATCCACTTCAATCTAAAGGCTTCGAGTTTATCATTCTTTATAGCTCAGTAATACTCCATTGTATAAAAATACCTTTTCTTTTTCTTCCTTTCCTCAGGTGATGAGCATCTTGGTTGTTTCCATTTATGGCTATCACTAATTGTGCTGCTATAAGCATAGGCACACATATATAATTATCATATGATGTTTTTAGATCCTTTAGGAAAATTCCCAGTAGAGGAATAACTGGATTAAATGGGATTTCCAGTTGAATTTTCAAAGGAGTCATCACACTGATTTTCATAATGGTTGCACCAGTCTACATTAGGACCAGCAGTGGAGAAGGGTTCCTTTTTCCCCACAGCCTCTCTAATATTTGCTGTTGGTTGATTTCTTTATGATAGCCATTCTTTCTGGTGTGAGATGATACCCTAATGTTGTTTTCATTAGAATTTCCTGGATGGTTAGTGATGTGGAGCATTTTTTCACATATTTATTTGATTGTTTAATTTCATCCTCCAATAAGCGTGTGTTCATCTCAGATGCCCATTTCTGCACTGGGTCTTTAAATTTTGGGGCTGTAGTGTTTTTTTTTTTAGTTCTTTATGAATTCTAGAGAGCAGACCTTTATCTGAGTAATTATTTGTCATGATTTTTTCCAAATTTGTGGGTCTTCTTTTCATTTTTTTTGTAATTTCTTTTGACATGCAAAAACTTCTCAATAAGAGTCAGTCCCAGTTGTTAATTCTTTCAAGTGTTTCCTGTGTGATTTGATGTTTATTCATGAACTCTTAGCCTAGCCCTATGTCTTCAAGAGTATCTCCTACTTTCTCTTTCAGGACATTTAGTGTTTCTGTTCTAATGTTTAGATCTTTAATCCACTTTTAATTTATCTTAGTGCATGTTGATAGACCCGGGTCAAGTTTGAGTTTTTGGCATGTAGAGAGCCAGTTTTTCCATCACCATTTGTTAAAGAGGCTATCTTGCTTCCATTGAGAATGTTTCACACCTTTTCAAAGATAAGGTGGCTGAGGTGTTCATAGGCGCTTCAGTGTCTTCTAATCTATTCCATTGATCCTCCGGGTCTATTTTTTTGCCAGTACTATGCTGATTTTATCACAGTAGCTTTGTAGTATAATTTCAAGTCAGGAATTGTAATGCCTCCTGCTTGTTTTAATTTTAATGCCTCTTGCTTGCCCAGGATTGCCTTTGCTATTCTAGGTCTTTTCTGGTTCCAAATAAATTTTAGGAATGATTTCTCTAGGTCTTTGAGGTATGTTGATAGTAGTCTGATAGGGATTGTGTTAAATCTGTACAGCAATTTTGGGAGTATGACCGTCTTCACAATGTTGGTTCTTCCTATCCAGGATCATGGAATATCTTTCC
>NW_004524710.1:2316458-2318426 GCF_000260255.1 Octodon degus | reverse complement strand
CTTGACCATTCTTGGTTTGAAATTGAGACTGTCTGAGAATAGGATTGCTACCTCTGCTTTTTTCCGAGGAGCTGGGGCATGTAATATTGTGTTCCATCCTTTGACTTTCAGCCTATGAATGTCTTTGTGAGTTAAATGTGTTTCTTGTATACAGCATATTGTTGGATTTTGTTTCTTAATCCATTCTACCAGTTTATTTCTTTTAATTGGTGAATTGAGTCCATTTACATTGATGGTTAGAATTGAGATGTATTGACTTAGAATTGACCTGTTATATACCTGTTGTCATTTACTACTTTTTCTCCTGTGTTTAATTGCTTGCCCTATTTTTTTGGTTGCTTCTGATCTCATTTGTGAAGTTCTGATCATTTTGGTCCCTCTCTAGAATATCTTTCAGCAGCCTGTGTAGGGTTGGCTTTGTCAGCATGAAATTCTTTAATTGTTCTTTGTTATGAAGGTATTTCACTTCATCAAAGTTGAAAGAGAGTTTTGCAGGGTATGGTAGTCTGGGCTGGAATTTGTTTTCATAGAGGACTTGAAGTACTCTGCTCCATGTTCTTCTTGCCTTCATTGTTTGTGAAGGTAAGTCAGCCATAATTCTGGTGGTTTTCCTTTGAATGTGATCTGCTTCTTTTCTCTAGCAGCTTTCAGTATATAATTCTTATGCTGAATTTCTGGTATCTTGACTATTTTATGTCTCGTTGTGTTTTTAATTGGGTTGAGGTTACTTGGCGTTCTGTATGCTTCAGTTAACTTAATTTCAGATTGTTTCCTCAAATTTGGGAAGTTTTCTGCTATTACTTCTACCCATATTTTTAAATGTCTTTTTTATTGACTCCTTCTTTCTCATTGATGCCTATTAGTCTCACATTGCTTATCTTTGCGTCATCTTTAAGTGATGGATTATTTTTTCCTGCTTCCTGTTTGTTTTTAAGAGATCCTTTCTTTCATTTTCACTAGCTGCACCAGCATCTTCAGGATCTGAAACTCTGTCTTCACTTTCACTTAAAGGGTTTTGCAAGCTTGTGATTGAGATTTTAAATTCCTCTATAACTCTTTGACTCTGCTTCATGCTATCTATTTCTTTCCTGTATTGCTCATTCAAGGAATTCGTCATTTTTCTAATCTCCTCTACTTTTTTTTTCAATGTCTTCTTTAGAAGCAGTTATTAATTCTTTTACTATAGTGTTTTTTTTCAGATTGGGTTTCCTCCCTATGTTTCTGTAGTTGATTCTTCAGATGCTATGAGTTCCTCGAATTCTTTTATTTCAGAATATTCTGCTCTGACTTCCTCTATAACTTTTTGCTGTTGCTTATTTACTATTAGTGTTATTAATTCATACATTTGAGCTGAGCTAGTAGAGAATAATTGTGCTCTGAGTTCCTCTATGACTTTCTGCTGTTGCTTATTTACTATCGACGCTATTAATTCATCCATTTGAGCTGAGCTAGTGTCCTCTGCACTTGTTCTGGGTGGGCATTGGGTTTCCTCCCTATGTTTCTGCATTTGATTCTTTACTGCAGACGTTATTATTTCAAGGATTTCTTTTTTCATTTCCAATCTGAGTTTCTCTATACATTTTTGCAGCTGTTTCTTTACTTCAGAATCCATTGATTCATTGATTTCAGCTGTGTGATTCCTTATTTGTTCTGTGTTAGTGTCCTCTGCACTTGTTATGGATGGGCTTGTGTTTTGAGATTGCATTTTGTTCCTTCTTGTTGGCATTTTGTGCAGCACTGACTTCTGGCCACTGTTGTAGAGCTTTGGTGCAGTTATAACCTTAGCACCTATTGATGTTCAGTTGCATATCTACAAAATTTGGATCTATCCAGCTGTACCTGGCTTAGGTCTGGGTGCTGTGCTCAGTTCCTTCCTGCTGCTGCCCTTGGGAGTGAACCTGTTGTGCCCCTCTGGCAAGATGTTCTGCTCCTGGACTAGCTGGTTTGTTTCTGTCCCCTACACTCTCT
>NW_004524710.1:2311089-2315383 GCF_000260255.1 Octodon degus | reverse complement strand
TACAGGCAGTCCCATCAGCTGGATAACAACTTTATAAAGTTCTATGCAGATATTTTGTTTGATCTCCAAGTCTCTTATTTCATATTACTTTGAAATCAGGATATATGTCCTTCTCTTTCTGCCAATTACTTATATCTTTAATTGATTTTCTCAGAGTAGCTCCAACATGGCTCTTGGTGTATTCAGCTGTGTTGAACCAAAAGTTGACTTTTTTGGACTACCTACTACAGCTAGTGGCAGACCCCATACCCTGCCAGAAAGTCCTGCCTCCAGCCAGTGGTCAGGCCTGCTGTGGAAACCTGTAGAAGAATTCTGTGCAGAGAGGCTAAGTGAAGATCCAGCCAGGTAATCCAGAAGCGGGACAGATTGCCAGTGGGGCACAGTGGGTTCACTTACCTGGGCTACAGTAGGAAAAAGCGAAGCACAGCAGCCAGACCCAAGTCAGGTCCAGCTGGATAAGTTCAAACTTGGTAGATCTGGATCTGGTAAACTGAGACACACGGCTAGTCCCAGATCTATGAGAGAATCATTTCTCTCTCTCTCTCTCTCTCTCTCTCTCTCTCTCTCTCTCTCTCTCTCTCTCTTTCTTTCTCAACAGGTAACTGGGATGAACTAGTCTGCCTGGAAGGCTCCAAGTACATTAAGGGGAGGTGATCAGACAGATCTCAGGGGAACTAACTTAAATACACATTCCTAATTTTATATCTGCTTAGCTATGCAGTCATGATCTTTGCCCTTAGTGTCTAAAATACAAACCCATTAATTACAAAAGTTTGTCAATCAGTAACTCTCACTACTCATTATTAGTGTTGCTAAGTGTAGTACTGTAAATACAAAGCTGCAGCTGCGTTAACCACATAATGTCCCTTAGCTAATAATACCAGTAGGAGCTAAAGTAATTACTACACCAAAGCTATACACCAAAGGTCAGAGGACAGTGTTGTACAAAATTACAAAGAGAAGGAACAAAATACAGTCTCAGGCTGTAAGCGCATGCAGAAGAAATGCAGGAGACATTTCAATCAAACAAATTGGAGGCCACACTCCTGAAATCTCTGAAATAATAGTGTCAGAAGTAAAGAAACAACTGCGGAACGGTAGAGAATATCAGATTAGAAATAATCTCCACCCCACCCCCAAGCCTGCCGAATGAGTGAGAACTTCTGCTATGCTCTCAGGACCACCAGATGCATCCCAGCCCATGCCAGGCAACTGTGTGGGAGATCTTCTGGCTTCCCTGCACCCGTGGGACCTCTACCTACCAAAATCCGGGCATGCCACATGAGTGAGATCCTCTGGTGTGCCCTCAGGAACACTCCACCCCTCCAAAGCCCTAGACCCCAAGCCTGCTGAGTGAGTGAGAACTTCCGCAACACTCTCAGGACCCCCAGGCCAGCCCAAGCCCAGGCCTGTCTAGTGTGTCAGAGAGCTTCTGTGCTAGCCTGTGCCTCCTGGGCCAGGGGCACAACAGAGGGGCAACACAGGTTCACTGTTGTGCCAGAGGGGCACAACAGGTTCACTTACAAGGGCTGCAGGAGGAAGGAGCTGAACACAACAGATAAACCCAAGCCAGGCATAATTGGATCAACTCAAACTTAATACATCTGTACCTGAATTTCAGTAGGTGCTAAAGTTACAACTGCACCAAAACTCTACACTAAAGGTCAGAGGTCAGTGCTAAATGAAATGTCAGAGAGAAGGAACAAAAAGCAATGTCAGGTCCCGAGCCCACTCAGAAAAAATGCAGAGGACACTAGCTCAGCTGAAATGTCTGAATTAATAGCATCTAAAGTAAAGAAACAACTGCAGAAAGGTATAGAGGAACTCAGAACAGAATTAATTTCTGAAATAAAGAAATCTCTGAATTCATATCATCTGAAGTAAAGAATCAAACACAGAAACATATGGAGGAAACCAAATCTGAAAAATATGCAGTAAAAGAATTAATAACCGCTTTTAAAGAAGACACTGATAAAAAAATAGAGGAGATTAGAAAAATGACAGATTCCTTGAATGAGCAATACAGGAAAGAAATAGATCACATGAAGCAGAGTCAAACAGGTACAGAGGAACTTAAAATCTCAATCACAAGCCTACAAAACCATTTGAGTGAAAGTGAAGACAGAGTTTCAGATCTTGAAGATGCTGGTGTAGCTAGTGAAAAGACTAGAAAGGATTTCTTAAAAGCAACTATGATGCAGGAAAAAAATAATTTATCACCTGCAAGATGACATAAAGATGAAAAATTTGAGACTTATAGGCATCAATGAGAAAGAAGGAGTCAATACAAATGGTATACAAAGAATATGGGCAAAAGTAAAAGCAGAAAACTTCCCAAATATGAGGAAACAATGACATCCACATAACTGAAGTATAAAGAACGCCAAATAATTTCAACCCAATTAAAAACACACCGAGACATATAATAGTCAAGATCCCAGAAATCCAGCACACAAATAACATACTGAAAGCCCATAGAGAATAGAAGCAGATCACATTCAAGGGAAAGCCAATCAGATATGGCAGACTTCTCTTCACAACCATGAAGGCAAGAAGAGCATAGAATAGAGTACTTCAAATCCTCTATGAAAACAAATACTAGCCAAGAATACCATACCCTGCAAAAATCTCTTTCAAGTTTAATGAAGAAGGAAAATACTTCCATACAAAGAACAACAAAAGAATTTCATGATTACAAAGGCAATTCTACAAAGACTAGTAAAAGAAGTTCTTGAGAGGGACCAAAATGATCAGGACTCCACGAACAAGAACGGAAGGAACCCACTAAATAAGGCAAACAATTAAACACAGAACAAAAAGGAGTAAACTACAGCAGGTAAATAACATGTCTATCATAATTCAACCTATCTCAGTTATAACCATCAATGTAAATGGACTTAATTCACCAATTAAGAGAAATAGACTGGCACAGTGGATTAGGAAACAAAATCCAACAATATGCTGTACACAAAAATACATTTAACTCATAAAAAATACATAGGCTAAAAGTCAAAGGGTGCAAAGAATACTACATGCCCCAGCATGTCAGAAAAAAGTAGGGGTAGTAATCGTGTTCTCAGACAGTCTCAACTTCATACCAAGAATGATCAAACAAAATAAAGAAGGCCACTAAATACTGGTTAAAGAAAAAATTCAAGAGGAAGAGGTAACACTCACAAATATCTATGCACCAAACACGGGAGCACCCAACTATATAAGACAAATCTTAATGGAAATGAAAAATCTAGTATCTAATACCACAATCTTAACAGGAGACCTTCACAACCCCTTATCTCAAAAAGGTAGGTCAACCAGACAAAAAATTAGCAAAGAAGTAGCGGAACAGAACTAGAGCTTGGAACAAATAGACTTGGTGGACATATACAGAATATTCCACCCAATAACAGCTGAATACACATTTTTTTCTGCTGCACATGGGTCATTTTCTAAAATAGACCATATACTGGTCCACAGGTCATGCTTAAATATATACAAGAAAAGAGAAATTATCCCATGCATATTATCTGACCACAGTGCATTAAACTGGAAATAAATGACAAAAGAAACCAGAAACCCCCCTAAATACATGGAAATTAAACAACACCCTACACAGCAATCAAAGGGTTACTGATGAAATTAAACAAGAAATTCAACAATATCTATGATTCAGTGAAAATTTAAGCACAAATTATCGGCATTTAATGGATGTGATGAAAGCAGTTCTCAGAATGAAATTCATAGCTGTGAACTCACACATTAGGAAAACAGAACGGGAACAAATAAACACCCTAATGCTGTACCTCCAAAACCTAGAAAAGGAAGAGCAAACCAAACCCAGAGCCCAAAGATTGGAAGAAATCATAA
Source organism: Octodon degus (assembly GCF_000260255.1). Lineage (NCBI taxonomy): Eukaryota > Metazoa > Chordata > Mammalia > Rodentia > Octodontidae > Octodon > Octodon degus. Next base: position 2,311,519 of record NW_004524710.1, on the reverse strand, counting down.
AGATTAGAGGCAGAAATTTATTGAATTGAGACGACGAAAACAGCTCAAAGAATTAATGAAACAAAAAGCTGGTTCTTTGATCGACTAAATAAAATCAATAAGCCCCTAACTAACATTATCAAACAGAGGAAAGAAAAAATTCAAATACAAGCAATGAGGAATGAAAAGGGTGTAATCACCACAAACCCAGTGGAAATTCAGAAGATTATCAGTAGTTACTTTGAGAATCTTTATTCTCACAGAATAGAAGACACAGACGAAATGCAGATTCCTAGAAAGGTACAAATTACCAAAAGTGAATCAAGAAGATATAACAGCTCTCAATAACCCAATAGCAGTCAAGCTAATAAGAATTGTAACAAAAAGCCTGCAGGAAAAAAAAATCCAGGTCCTGATGGATTCACAGCTGAATTCTGCAAGAAATTTACAG
>NW_004524710.1:2309287-2310821 GCF_000260255.1 Octodon degus | reverse complement strand
CAATATTCAAAAATCTATAAATGTAATACATTATATCAATAGAGTGAAATCTAAAAACCACATGATCATCTCTACTGATTCAGAAAAGTCTTTTGACACAGTCAAAAACTCATTCATGTTCAAAGTCTTATAGAAAATTAGAATAGAAGGTCTCTTTTTCAATTTGATAAAGCCATTTATGAAAACCCATGACTAATATAATTCTAAATGGGGAAAAACTGAAATCTTTTACTTTCAGATCTTGTACAAGACAAGGATGTCCTCTATCACCCCTCCTATTCAAAATAGTTCTAGAATCATTAGCTAGAGACTTTAGACAAGAGGGAGAAATAAAAGGAATAAGATCAGGTAAAGAAGAACTTAATATGTCATTATTGCAGATGACATGATACTCTACTTGGAAGACCCAAAAACTCCACCAAGAAGCTATTAGAATTGATACAGGAATTCAGAAGCATAGTAGGATACAAAGTCAATACCCAAACATCAATAGCATTCCTCTACACAGATAAACACACTGAGAGGGAAAATAGAAACAATACCTTTCATAATAGCACCGCGGAAAATGAAATACCTTGTAATTATTCTAACTAAAGAAATTAAAGATCTCTTCACGGAAAATTACAATACTGTGAAAAAAGAGAGGATTTCAGAAAATGGAACGATATTCCCTGCCTCTGGATAGGAAGAACCAACATCGTGAAGATGGCCATACTCCCAAAATATTTGTATGGATTTAATGCAATCCATATGACACTAGAACCAATATACTTCCCAGAGCTAGAGAAATCATCCCTGAAATTTATTTGGAACCAGAAAAGACCTAGAATAGCAAAGGCAATCCTGGCCAACAAATACAAGGCAGGAGGCATTACAATACCTGGTTTGAAATTATACTACAAAGCTACTGTGATAAAATCAGCATGGTATTGGCAACAAAATTGGCCCAGGGGTCAATAGAATAGATTAGAAGATGCAAAGGCCTCTACCAACACGCTAAGCCACCTGATCTATGACAAAGTGTGAAACACACTTTGTGGATGAAAGATAGCCTCTTTAACAAATGGTGCTGGAAAAACTGGCTCTCTACATGCCAAAAACTAAAACTTGACCCATGTCTATCACCATGCACTAAGCTAAAGTAAAAATGTATTAAAGATGTAAACATTAAAACAGAAACACTAAATCTCCTGGGAGAGAAAGTAGGAGGAACTCTTGAAGACATAGGGGTATGCAAAGAGTTTATGAACAAAAATCAAATTGCGCAGGTAATTCTTGAAAGAATTAACAACTGGGACCAATTCTTACTGAGAAGTATTTGCATGTCAAAAGAAATTACCAACAAATTGAAAAGAAAATCCACAAATTTCAAAAAAATCTTAACTAATAAGCTCTCAGACAAAGGTCTGCTCTCTAGACTTTATAAAGAACTAAAAACCAATCGGGCCCCTAATTAAAAATCCCCATTCAGAAATGGACATCTGAGATGAACACACACTTCTCAGAGGATGAAATTAAAGAAGCAAATAAATAT
>NW_004524710.1:2307224-2308675 GCF_000260255.1 Octodon degus | reverse complement strand
AGGGCAAGGAAAAAAGCTGGGAAACATGACAGGGGCAAAGCAATTTATTTATATTCACAAGATGGGTAAGGCAATGGTCCTGAGAAAGATCAGCAGGTTTTTGAAACTAGCATTTATTTGGTAGGATTCTCACCCTGATTATTCATGCTGATACGTATGAACGAAGCAACTGCACTGAAAATAGCAATGTGTAATAGAAGGGTCACTATTGGAATGCCTGTCATTCTAGTCCTTTACGTACTTCTTGTCATGACATACCAATTACTACCATAGTGTCTCTGAAGTAAATGCTTTTTTTAAAAAAGGGTAATAAATGAAAAAAAAAGACACAAGAAAAAAAATGTCACAGGACTGTCCTGCTACAATGGTGTACATGGTTAGATTTTTAAATTTATGTGTAAATATATGTAATTGTTTACTCATATTTTAAAAATATTTTTCATTTTTAATATTTTTTTCTCCACATTCTTTAGGGACTTAAAGTATAACATATCCATACTTGATGTACAATAGGTGTTCCATGTTATGCCTAAGATGTTTGATCATACAGATAGTGATGTTAAACCCAACGGCATATGTTGTAGAGTAATAATAAGCTTTTCTTCTGGAGGGCTAACAACTTAACTTACCAAATATTAGAGAAAAAGAAGGGCTACAAGGACAGCCAAATTTTGACCATAGCCTTTCAAGATCAGTGAAGACTCAGCACATAGGAGAACCTATACTATAACATCATATGACTCAGTTATGTCCCAAATTTTCTGATCAAGGAGATTATGTGGCCACAGAGCAAACTGATTGATGATGTGGAGTGTGCCTAAGGAGAATCACATGAAGAGAAAACATTCTCTAAGGGTTTCATAGAAAGCAAATTGGTCAAGCAATGGCTGTGATTCATCCACATGGCGGACACTGAAAGAAGGCATCAATACAAACTGTTGATTTCAGTGTAAATCCTGAGGGGATTTGACTGATATTATCAGATACAAAAGTTACATTTCTTATGGCATAGGTCTTGATTTATCTTGGTCTTAACCATCCAGCAGAAAAGTATAATAACAAGGTATGAAACGTAAAGCCATATTAATATGCTGAGCTGTGAAAGGCTCAAGTCAACAACTTCTGTGGAAAATGCACTACTGTTGTGGACTGCTGGACTCTGTTGGATTGTTTTGCTGAATTCGCATACTTATAGTATTTAGATGCCAATGGAATACCCATGTTTTCCAGGACTAAACAAGTAATGTGGATACAAAGAAGGACCATTTGTATTTGTATTACAGAATAATTAGGATAGATGTACAGCTACTTTCACTTAATTCAGTGAGAACAAAGATTTGTACTAATAGTGTTTGGACAGGATATCCTGTCTGCATCTTATATTATGTATAATCACTAAGACGATAACAGTACACAATGTATTAGTTACTGAAAAATAAAAGAAATAATCT
>NW_004524710.1:2279833-2280755 GCF_000260255.1 Octodon degus | reverse complement strand
AGCACCTCAGAGAGAAGCAGAGGTAGAAATCCTGTTCTCAATCTATCTGAACTTCAAACTAAGAATGATCAAACAAAATAAAGAAGGCCACTACCTAGTGCTTAGGGGAAAAGTACAAGAGGAAAGGGTAACAGTCAAAAGTATGTATGCACCAAATGCAGGAGCAGTAAACCATATAAGACAAATCTTAATGGACATAAAAAGGCTAACATCCAATACCGCAATCATAACAGGAGACTTTAACACCCCTTATACCTAAAGAATAGGTCAAGCAGACAAAAAATTAGCAGAGAGGTACCAGAACTGACCCAGACCTTTGAACAAATGGACTTAGTGGACATATACAAAGTGTTCCACCCAACCACATCTGAATACACATCCTTTTCAGCTGCGCATTTATTGTTTTCTCAAATAGACCACATACTAGTCCGTAGGTCATTCTAAGTATATACAAAAAAATATAAATTATCCCATGCCTATTATCTGACCATAGTGCACTGAAATTGGAAATAAATGACAAAAGAAACAACAAAAAAGCCATAAACACATAGAAATTAAATAACACTCTTCTCAGCAACCAATGGGTTACAGACAAAATTAAACAAAAATTAAACAATATCTACAATTCAATGAAAATTCAAGCACAACTTATCAGAATCTGTCGGACGCAATAAAAGCAATTCTTAGATGAAAATTTATAGCTCTAAACTAACACATCAGGAAAACAGAAAGGGAATAAATAAATAACCTAATGCTGCACCTCAAGCGTCTAGAAAAAGAATGGCAAACCAAGCCCACAGCCCAAAGAAGGGAGGAAATTATAAAGATTAGAGCAGAAATCAATACAATTGAGACAAAGAAGAACAATACAAGAATTAGCAATTCAAAACCCGGTTTTTTGAAAGATTAAATAAAATTGATA
>NW_004524710.1:2277733-2278891 GCF_000260255.1 Octodon degus | reverse complement strand
AATAGGATCTCAAGTCCGCATCTTGTACAGCAATTAACCACTAAGAAGAATATATGCAGTGTGTTATTTGTTGAATCTGTACTTCTGATTTGATTTGAAACTGTCTCATTGCTATCTGTTTATCAATAAAATTTTGAAAAAAATAAAAAAAATAAAATTGATAAGCTCCTAGCTAACCTCAGCAAAAAGAGGAACGAAAAAATTCAAATTCAAGGAATAAGGAATGCAAAGTGTGAAATTACCAGAGATTCTGTGAAAATTCAGAAGATCATCAATGGCTATTTTCAAAATCTTTACTCTCACATAATAAAAGACACAGAAAAAGTGAACATATCCCTACAAAGTTAAAAATTACCAAAACTGAATCCAAAAGATATAAGAATTCTCAATAACAGAATATCAACCAATGAAATAGACAATATAATAAAAAACTTACCGACAAAGAGAAGCCCAGATCCTGATGCATTCATAGCTGATTACTACGAGAAATTTACAGACAATATAATCCTAATACTACTCAAACTCTTCAGTGAAATTGTAAAGGAAACAATCCTCTCCAAAGCATTCCTGGTGACAAGTATCATACTGATATCAAAACCCGAGAAGATGCAACTAAAAAAGAGAATTACAGGCCAATCTCCCTCATGAACATAGATGCAAAAATCTTCAATAAAATCCTAGCAAATAGAATACAGCAAATGATCAAGAAGATTATACACCATGACCAGGTAAGATTCATCCCAGGGATATAAGGATGGTTCAATATATGCAAATCTATAAAAGTAATGCACTATATTAATAGAACCAAATAAAAAAAATCACATGATCTTCTCAATTACTACAAAGAAGCCTTTTGACAAAGTCCAAATATCATTCTTGATCAAAGTCCTACAGAGACTTGAAATAGATGGTCTCTACCTCAATTTGATAAAAGCTATCTATGACAATCCAACTGCTAACATAATTCTACATAGGGAAAAAGTGAAATCTTCTACGCTTACTTCAGGTACAAGACAAGGATGTCCTCTATCACCACTCCTATTCAATATAGTTCTGGAATCATTAGCTACAACCATTAGACAAGAGAAAGAAATAAAAGGAATAAGAATAGGTAAAGAAGAAGTTAACCTTTCATTATTTGCAGATGACATGATACTT
>NW_004524710.1:2272135-2276934 GCF_000260255.1 Octodon degus | reverse complement strand
TGAGTCCCCTACAGCTCAACATAACAGCATGGCTTTACTTCTTATATTTCATTTTTATACTTTTCTGCTGGATGGTTAAGACCAAGGTGAAGCAGAACTTATGCAACAAGAGTTGTAGCTTTTAGGTCTGGTAAGATCAGTGAAATCCCCTCAGGATTTATCCTGAGATCCTGTACTTCAGATTGTAGAACCTTTGTCAGTGTCAGCCACGTGGGTGAGGAGAAATCATTCCTAAAATTTATTTGGAAACAGCAAAATCTTAGAATAGGAAAGGCAATCCTGAACAATAAAGACAAGGCAGGAGGCATTACAATGCATTACTTGAAATTATACTATAAAGCTACCTTGATAAATCAGCATGATATTGGTAATGAAATAGACCCGAGGATCAGTAGAAGAGATTAGAAGATGCAGCTACAAGCATGAATACACTCAGCTATCTTATGGTTTTTTTTTGTTTGTTTTTTTGTGGAGCCAGGAATTGAACTCAGGTCCTTATGCCTGCCAGGGAAATGCTTATTCCACTGAACCATCTCCCTGACTGCCCATCTGATCTTTGACAAAGGGGCAAAATGTGTTTACTGGAAGAAAGATAGCCTTTAACCAATGGTCCTGGAAAAACTGACTCTCTACAAGCCAAAAACAAAAACTTGACCCAGGTCTATCACCATGCATTAAACTAAAGTCAAAATGGATTAAAGATCAAAACATTAAAACAGAAACACTAAATCTCCTGGAAGAGAAATAAGTGGAAATGTTGAAGATATAGGGGTAGGCAAACATTTCATGAAAAAAATCAAACTGCACAGGAAATACTTGAAAGAATTAACAGCTGGGACCTCTTCTTATTGAGAAGTTTCTGCACAGCCAAGGACATTCACAACAGAGTGAAAAGACAACCCCAAAATTTGGAAAAAATCTTATCTAATAAACAAGGGCCTTCTATCTAGAATTCATAAAGAACTAAGAAAACCAGTACGACCCCAAAATTTAAAGACCAAATCCAAAAAAGGGCATCTAAGATGAACACACACTTCTCAGAGGAAGAGAAATAGAAGAAGCAACAAATACCTGAAAAACATAATCCATATCACTGACCATTTGAGAAATGCAAATTACAACAACATTGAAATACCATCTCACCCCAGAAAGAATGACTATCATAAAGAAATCAGCCCAAAACAAAAGTGGGAGACGCTGTTTGGAAAAAGGATTCCTTTTCCACTGCTGGTGGGAATGTAGACTGGTGCAACCATTATGGAAATCAGTGTGGAGACTGCTTAAAAAACCAGGACTGGAAATCCTATTCAATCCAGCTATATCTCTCCTGGGAATTTTCTCAAAAGAACTGAAAGCATCATATCATATTGATATATGTGTGCCTATGTTTATAGTGGCACAATTTGTGATATCCAAATCTTGAAAACACCAAAATGCCCATCACCTGAGTAATGGATGAAAAAATATGGTGTTTTTATGCAATGGAGTATTACTCAGGTATAATGAAAAATAAAGTCGCAGGTAAGTAGGTGGGTGCAACTTGAAGCTATACTCATAAGTGAAATAAATCAGACCCACATGTGTAAATATGATATTGTCTCCCTAGTGTAAGAACTCAAAAGAAGGAATAAAAATTGAAAGGTATATCACAGGTAAATGAAAAGAGAGAACATAATGTTTAAACAACGAGGAGAGAGCAAGGAGAAAAGTTAGGAAATATGGCAGGGTCAAAATGATACATTAATATAATTAAGATAGTTAATAGTATAAGATAGCTATACATTAATATAAATAAGATCGTTAAGGCAATTGTCTGAAGAATTTCCATCAGTGTTTTGAAAATACCAGTTAATGAGTAGAATTCTCATCTTGACTACCTCTATCAGCTGATATTTGTGAACTAAGCAAGTACACTGAGTATAACAATGTGTAATACTAAAACCATGGTTGAAATACCTGTCATTTTGGTCTTCTAAATGCGTATTGCTTCTCATGTCATATCAGTTAATGCTATTCTCTTGTTAAAGTAAATGCTTGTAAAAAAAAGGTAATAAAGAAAAGAGACAAAAAAAAGTCATAGGATTGTCCTGCGACAATGTTGTATATGTTTTGATTTTTAAATTTCTGTGTGAAACTATGTAATTGTTTTTTCACATTTCATAGGGATTTCAAGTTTAGAATATCCATGGTTATTGGAAAGTAGCAGTTCCATTTCATGTCTAAGGTGTTTGTTATTCAGACAGATAGTGATATTAAGCAAACTGCTTCTGTTACAGGGTAATAATATCATTAAGCTTCTTTTCTGGATGTTTAACAACTAAAATTTGCAGACCAAGGATTAGAGATATACTTGGGCTACAAAGATAGACAATATTTTGGCCCTTACTCCTGAAGGTCAGTGAGGACTCAGGACATAAGAGAACCTGTGCTGTGACATCCTGTACCTCAGTGGTGTCCCAAATTTTCTGATCAAGGAGATTATGTGGCCACAGAGGAAAGTCATCAGTGATGTATAGTGAGCCTAACGAGAGTCATCTAGTGAAAAAAAATTCTCTCAGGCTTTCACAGAGAGCAAATTGGTCAAGCAATGGCCGTGACTCATCCAGATGGCTGACAGTATGAAAAGATTTACAAGGTGCTGTACATGGTTCTAGGGTAAATCCTGAGGGGATTTGACTGACCTTGTCAGCAAAAGATACATTTTGAGTTATGTAGGTCTTTCTTTTACTTGGTCTTAACCATTCAGCAGAAAAATGTAACCACGAGGTATAAAAAGTAATGCCATATTAATATGCTGAGCTATATAAGGTTCAAGTCAACAACTCTGACAATTGCAAGTTGTGCTGATAACCCACTATTGTTATGGATTATTGGACTATATTAAGTTATTTTGCTGAATTCAAGTACCTGCAATCTTTGGACTGGCTTCAAGTATGAAAAGGTCCTTTAAAGACTTCTCCAAATACAGCTTCTGTAACTGCAGTGGAACAACTATCTCTGAAAAAACAAAATGAAAAAGGGGAATATGTTGGGAGCAAACAAGCTATAAAAATGATCAAATATGTGCAGCTGAGTCTAGGCCCAGCGCCTAAAGCAAACAAGGTACCTCAATCCTGAGATGAACATACTGTGTGGTTAAGGTCAGCTATTAGTTTGTAGGCAACCTAGTGTCATGTGTTACTATCTTCACAAAAGTTTAAATAAAGCACCGTTTTGTCATGAGAAAAGAAAAAGAGAAAAATATGTATATACAAGAAGTTAGGATAGATATACAGCTACTTTATCTTAGTTCATTGAGAAGAAAGGTTTGTACTAATATTGTTAAGACAATATATCATGTCTGCATCTTGTCCTCTGAATAACTACTATGAAGACAACAATATTCAATGTATTAATTATTGTAAACATCCTACTAACCTGTTTTGAAACTGTTTCCTTGCTATTTTATCTTTTTTCTCAGTAAAATGAATAAAAAATAAAGTTGACTTTCTTAGAAGGGAAAGTGTTGCTAGTTCACTATAGATGGTCCTCTTAATTTGGTGGAGTTATTAACAAATGTGGAGTAAAGAACTGTATGGTCATTTAGGAAGATAATGAATGTTCTTGCAGGAACAGCTTTATTCACTCGTCTTAAAGTGGTTGGGAAAAATGAAGCTTTATGCAAACTTATTATACATATTTTAAGCTGCTTTCATGAAGGTTGAAACATCTTACAGATAAATTTTGTTTTACATGCACCAGTTAAAAGATAAAAACTTGATCTGGGCACCACAAGCCATGCTGGCTCTGCCTCTAGGGGGGGCACTGGGACAGTGAATGAGACTAGAGGTGGTGGCATCTGCCTGTAATCCCAGTGCTGGGGAGTCTGAAAACAGGAGGATCAGTATGAGTCTGAGCTGCATAGTGAGACCCTGTACAAATTACATAAAAGAAAAAAAGGTCCAAACCTGAAATCTTTTGCTATAAAATCATTGACAAGACTTCTATATATAACAACGAAATTTATTTTATTTTACTTTTTGTCCATAATTTTATTGAGAAACAAATAGCAATAAGACAGTTTCAAACCAAATAGGTAGGACAGTTCCAATAATTAACACATTGCATGTATTCTTCCTAGTGGTTATTTACTGTACAAGATGCAGACATTATATCCTATTTACAAACACTATTAGAACAAATCCCTCTATTCATTAAGAGAATGTAACTATATATCTATCCTAACCATTTTTTTTTGGCAGAACCAGGGATAGATATCCTAACCATTTTGAATACACAGATACAAGATGGACATTCATCTGTATCCCCTTTTTTGTTTAGTTCTGTCATTTGACTGTTATAGGTGTGTTAACTCAGCAAAATATTCTAAAAAGTGTCCAGTAGTCCATAATGGTATTGGGTGTTCCAATGACTTGCTGTGTCAGAAATTGTTGACCTGAGTCCCTTATACCTCAACATAACAGCATGGCTTTACTTCTTATACTTCGTTTTTACACTTTTCCGCTGGATGGTTAAGACCAAGATAAAGCAAGACCTATACAACAAGAGTTGTAGCTTTGGGGTCTGATAAGGTCAGTGAAATCCCCTCAGTATTTATCCTGAAATACTGTACCTTAGATTGTAGATCCTTCATCAGTGTCAGCCCTATGGATGAGTCATGGCCATTGCTTGGGCAATGTGCTCTCTGTGAATGTTTTCTCTCCATGTGATTCTGCTTAGGCACACTCTATATCATCGATTACTTTCCTCTTTGGCCCCATAATCTCCTTGATCAGCAAATTTGGGACAGTACTGAGTTA
>NW_004524710.1:2240344-2266407 GCF_000260255.1 Octodon degus | reverse complement strand
ATCTATTTCTTTCCTGTGTTGGTCATTCAAGGAATCCATCATTTTTCTAATCTCCTCTATTTTTTATCAATGTCTGCTTTAGAAGCAGTTATTAATTCTTTTATTGCAGTGTTTCAGATTTGGTTTCCTTCATATATTTCTGTATTTGATTCTTTACTTCAGATGATATGAATTCAGAGATTTCTTTATTTATTTCAGAAATTAATTCTGCTCTGAGTTCCCCTATACCTTTCTGCAGTTGTTTCTTTACTTTAGATGCTATTAATTCAGACATTTCAGCTGAGCTAGTGTCCTCTGCACTTTTCCTGAGTGGGCTCGGGACCTGACATTGCATTTTGTTCTTTCTCTCTGACATTTCGTTTAGCACTGACCTCTGACCTTTGGTGTAGAGTTTTGGTGCAGTTGTAACCTTAGCACCTACTGAAATTCAGGTGCAGATGTATAAAGTTTGAATCTATCCAGCTGTGCCTGGCTTGGGTCTGGCTGCTGTGCTCAGTTCCTTTCTGCTGCCGCCCTTGGGAGTGAACCTGTTGTGCCGGTCTGGCAAGATGTTCTGTTCCTGGACTAGCTGGTTGTTTCTGTCCCCTATACTCTCTGCAGGGATTGCAGCTGCAGAGTTTTAGTCCAGGCCTGTAATCCAGGCCTGAGCTGAGTATGGAGGGGACAAGGTGGAGTAGAGGGGAGAGGAAGCTCTCCCAAATCCTCACTGGTCCTGGACTAGGACTGGATCTGGGTGTTCCCAGAATGTGGCAGAAATTCCTTCTCGGTGGGCGAGGTGGTGTGGGGTGTTTCAGAGAGGTGGGGGTGTCCCAAGGGCGTGGAAGAGGGTCTCATGCATGCTTTGCCTGGGCTTGGACCAGCAGGTTCCACCAGTGCAGGGTAGCAGGAAGCTCTCCCACACACTCACTGGGCTTGGTCTAGGACTGGATCTGGAGGTCCCTAGAATGCCGCAGAAATTTTCACTGGGCGGGTGGGGTGGGGGAGTACAGCGGAGTGGTGGTGGGGGTTCCCTATGGGGTTTAAGAGGGTCTCATCCACTCTGCACCTGGGCTTGCACCAGCAGGCCCCACAAGTGCAGGGTAGCAGGAAGCTCTCCTACACACTCACCAGGCTTGGGCTAGGACTGGATCTGGGGATCCTTAGAACATGGCAGAAATTCTTACTCTGCAGGTGGGGTTGGGGGTGTGTTCTGCGGAATGGTGGGTCAGGTCCCAAGGGGGTGGAAGAGGGTCTCACCCACACTGTGCCTGGGCTTGGACTGGCAGGTCCTTCTGGTGCAGGGTAGCCAGAAGCTCTCCCACACCCACAACCGAATTTAGTTGTATATCTGATTACAATGTCAGCACCCTAAAATCTACATCCTTACTGTTCACAATAACAAACTTACTCAGAAAGAAATTAGGGAAATGCCTTTTCACAACAGCATAAAAAATGAAACCCTTATGAATCCATCTAATGAAGTAAAAGATCTCTACAATGATAACAATATTTTGAGAAAAGAGATTGAAGAGAATATCAGGAAGTGGGAAGATTTCCAGGTATGAAGAATCAACATAGTAAAAATGATGATACTCCCAAAACTATTATACACATTTAATGCAAAACAAATCAAAATACAATTACCATCACTCAGAGAATTAGAAAAAGAATTCCTAAAATCCATTGGGATATAGAAGAGCCCTAGAATACTGAACTAATTCTGGATAACAAAATGAGGCAGCAGATATAATCCCTGACTTGAAATAATACCACAGAGGTGCTATGATGTAAACAACATGGTACTGGCAACAAAACAAAACAAAAACAAAAACAAAAACAAAAACAACACCCCAAACCCCAAACCAAACCAAACCAAACAAAAAACAAGAACACCAAAAGCCAGACCTGAGGTTCAGTGGAGCAGATTACAAGATAGAGAAACAACTCCAAACATAGTCAGTCACCTCATGTTCAACAAAGGCACCAAACACCCTCACTGGAAGAAAGATAGCATCTTTAATATTTAGTGCTGGAACAAGTGGTTTTCCATATGCTCATGACTAAACCTAGACCCATGTTTCTCACTATACACTAAACTAAAATAAAAAAATCTGCATGTTAAAACTAAAATCTGCTGAAAGATAGCTTAAGAAACTATTGAGAACATAGGTGTAGGCAAAGACTTTATGAATGAAAGGCTCATCTCAGAGAGTTACAAAGATTTAACACTTGAGATTTCATCTTATTAAAAAGCTTCAACACAGCAAAAGAAATTACCAACAGAGTGCATAGATCACACACAGAATGGGAAAAATTTACCAGCTATTCATCAGGCAAAGGACTAACATCTAGAATATATAAAGAAGTTTTTGAAAAAGGCTCCAAAACATTATGCTTACTAACAAAAGACTGGAAACTTTCTTTCAGATCAAGAACAAAGAAGTCTGTTCTTATGATCTGCAATCAACAGACTACTAGACATTTTGATTACTGTGCTAAGGTAAGACAAGGGATCAAAAGACACACATTTTAGAAACAAACAATAAAAAGAACAGTTTTCCTATTTAAAGATGTCACAATTATTTATGTAAAATCCAAAGGAATCTGCCATAAAAGAAGCTAGTATAATAAAATTTAGCAAGTATGATCATTAATCCTGAATTATATTGAATTAAGAAACATCTGGCACGTCCGGGGATATAGCTTGGTGGTCTGGCAAGTGCAAGGATCTGGGTTTGATCCAGGTCCTGGTATGACAGGCCACACTTGTCTGGGCCTGCTGTAGGCCACTGAAACCTGGCATGGTAATGCATGTCTGTAATCCCAGCACCGGGGAGGCTGAGACAAGAGGGTCACTGAGTGATCCTGAACTGAGTAGGGAGACTCTGTACTAAATAAATAAATAAAAAGTAAAAAAATAAATGAAGTTCCTGGTAGATTAGTAGAGGATACTCTTGGGTGTATCTAGGCTGTCATGGAGTTGTGCCATGGGTACTGTACATGGCTTTCTCTGGCTCTGTTCCCAGGCCCTGCTCCTCAGCTATTATGAACTGAGTGGCTTTTCTCCTCCACGTCTTTCTGCCATGATGCTCCTGTGAGCTAGCTGAATTTAGATGGGATGTGGGAGGCAAAATAGGACAGTAGATATTAGAATGATGCCTTTTATAATTGCAAAAAAAATACTGAGGTGTAAACCTACCAAAATATGAATAGGTTTATAGATTGAAAAGTGCAAACACTGGTGGAAGAAATTCAAAATCTAAATAAATGGAGTGACATATCTTGTTAGTTTTTTCAGTGACCTAACATAGAAAATATGTAAATTTTCCTGAAAATGGAAAATGGACAATTTCTCAGATAGATATTTTTATGGCCAGATATTTTTGTAGATGTAGAAAAGATTATTCTCAAATAGATGTGGGAAGGGAATCGACTACAATCTCTGAAACAATTTTGACAAGCAAATGATGGGAAAAATACATCTATTCAATAGTAAGATGTATTGATACTGAGTTACAGTAAACAAGACAGTGGGAGGTTAATAGCTGGGATGGATAATGATCACTGGAATAAAGTGGAGAACTCAGAAGAGACCTGCATAAAGTTTCCTACTAATTATTGACAAAAGAATAAAAATAATTCAGTAGAAGAAAGAAATGATGCTCCTTAACACAAAGTAAACCACAAATGTAAAATATAAAACTACAACTCATTTAGGGAAATTTTTAGGAACTAGAGCTAGCCAAAAAGTTTTAAGATGTCCCACCAAAAGGAGGAAATATAAAGGACAAGGTGGATAAGATGGGCTTCATCAAAATTAAAAAGATTTGCTCTGTGAAAGATTTTGTTAGGAGGATGAAAAGTCAAGCTGAAAATTGAAAATATTTAGAAATTACATTTCTCATAAAGAATTAGTATCTAGAATATATAAAGAAATCTCACACAGTAGCAAGAAAAACAAAATGAAGCAAACCCCCAAACAATTCAGTGACAAAATTACTATAAGACATGAAAAGAACTATCCTAAAATATATGCGGATCATAAAGGGGCATGGAGAACAATGTTTAATATCATAGCTATTGTGAAAGTATGAATTAATACTATGGTGAGGTTTCGCTACATACTTCTGAATAGCTTAAATAAAAAATCACGACAACATCAAATGCTGACAAGAATACAGAAAAACGGGGCCTAGGAGATGGCTCAATAGAAGAAGCTCTTGCCTGCCAAGCGCAAGGGCCTGAGTTCAATCACTGGTTCTGAAAAAACAAAAACAAAAACAAAAACAACAACAACAACAAAAAAAAAAAACCTGGAAAAACCAGGCTATGCATTCGTTGCTGGTGGAATAGAAAATGGTACATTTTATAACCATTCTGAAAAAATAACATTAAAAAAAATCTTATTAACTGCACTCCAACACATTTATTCCAAAGAAATGAAAACTTAGTAATTGCACAGAAAGAAAATGCTTAGTTTGTAGCTGCTTTGTTCATGATAGGCAAGATGTTGTAAACACACACAGGTCTTTACATGGGCGAATGATGAAATAGCTGTGACACATCTATTCAATGGAATATGACTCAAGATGAAGATGAACAAAAATTAATGCAGGAAAGTGGCTGAATCTCCAGATAATACTGCTGAGTGACAATAAGTCTAAAACCTTATATATTGTGATGCTACTTCTATAACATTTGTGAAATTACAAAATTATAAAAGAAAGGACCAATTTTAGTGGTGCCACAGATTAAGGAGGGGGCAGAGTAAGCATGTGCATGTGCCTATAAAATGGTTATATGGGGAAATTCTTGTAATGGTGGAAATGTTTCATATCCTGACCCTGTATATTATATCTTTTTATAAATGCTTATGAATCTATAGTTATCTCAAAAGGAGGTCATTGAAAACAAACCTTTAGCTTGGTCTTCTGATCACGAGTTGCTACTGTTTTTAATTGTTTTGCACCTACTAGTTTGACACCCATAGAAGGAGAAGAAAGTAAATGAGAGGGAGAAAGAATGAGCAAGGGAGAAGGAGGAAGGAAGAGAGAAAAAACAGCAAAAAGAAAAAGAGAATGTGATCTTGCTAACAAAATATACAGCAGAAATATTATATGGTGGTCCTGTACCAAGGACAGATTAATTCACTGTCAAAATTTAGTAGACTTTAGGATTTGGGGACATTATGTTTTCCTAGTAGTCCAGAGACTCAGTGGAACACAGAGCCATGTTTATAGCAACACGTTATGCTTCATGGATCTCTAAGTGTCTCTCTCCTCCATTAAATTCCTTAAGAGCACAGACTGTGACTTGTTTATTCTTTACATTTCCCTGACCCCTCCCTTTCCCTGTCTACTTGGCATAGAGGTGAAATCCTGCATTTAATATGGAGCAAACGTCTTCCTATGTTTATTAATAACATAGAATAATAATAGTACTAATTAGAAATACCCACTACCTCATAGCTGCCTTTTGAAACCTCCTATCTCTGACTTCCCTCCAGGAGCCTACTGATTTAGCTGGCTTGATCTTCTCTAGGCTGTGCAAGTTTGGGAGCCACCTCACCTTACTGATTTGTCCTATGCAATTTTCTTTGTCTGGGTTTCCCTCTTCCATCCTCTACATTTAAATCCTATTAATCTTGTAGACTACCTCTTTCAAGCAGTCTTCCCTACTGGGAATACTATATTTCAAATTTTTATTTATTTAAATTTAACTGGTATATAGAAAGATAAAAGTTCTACCTATTCTTGGGATTTCATGTGATGTTTGATATATGTATACATTTTTGTGTGATATTTAAATTAGTTTATTTCCTCCAATATTTACTTTTTTATGGTGAAAATATTTTTAGAACTTCTTGTTTTTAGCTTTTTGAAATCTGCAGTATAGAATTCTACTCTAACTAGTGCCCCAGCCTGGCATGTGTGTGGGATCTTCCGCCCTCTGGATTCTACTCTGGCCAGCGCCCAGTCTTGGTGTGTGAATGGGACTTTCCTCACACTTGCCAGAACCTCCTCCATCAGACTGGCCTGGTGAGGACCCTACAGCCAAACTTTTTCAGAGAGGCAAGGGGTGAGACCCAGACAACTAATCCAGTAGCAGAACACCTTGCCGGAGGGGCACAGTGGGTCCACTTACAAGGGCTGCAGCAGGAAGAAACAGAGCACAGCAGCCAGGCCCAAACCAGGCTCACCTGGATGAGTTTGAACTTGGTAGATCCAGACCCATAAGCTGAGACATTTTGTTAGACCCAGATATATGAGAGCATCCTCTCTCTTTCTCTGGTCTTTGTTAGACCCAGATATATAAGAGGGGGCAACACATAACTGGGGTGAACTAGTCTGCCTGGAAGACTACAGGAACAAAAGGGGAGGTGGTCAGATAGAACTTAGGGAAGTTAATTTAAGTACAAATTCCCAATTTAATATCTGCTTAGCTATACAGTCATAATGTTTGTTCTTAGAGTCTAAAAGGCAAACCCATTAGATACAAAAGTTTGTCAACTGCTAAATCTCACTACCTATTATTAGTGTTGCTAATTATAGTTCTGTTAATAAAAAACTGTAACTGCCTTAATCACATAATCTCTCTTGGGTAAAAATATTAGTACATACTAAGGAATAACTGCACCAAAGCTCTACATCAAAGGTCAGAAGATAGTGCTATATAAAATGACAAAGAGAAGGAGCAAAATGCATTCTCAGGCTCTGAGCCCACCCAAAACAAATTCGGGAGACACTAGCATAGAAGAAATTAGAAATCACACACCTGAAATCTCTGAAATAATAGCATCTGAAGTAAGGAAACAATTGCAGGAAGATATAGAGGAAATCAGATCAGAAATAATCTCTGAAGTAAAAAAAGAAACGATAACTATAATTAAAGAATTAATAACTGCTTCTAAAGAAGACACTGATAAAAATAGAAGAGAATAAAAAATGATGGAATCCTTTTATGAGCAATAATAGGAAAGAAATAGAATGCATGCAGCAGATTCAAAGTGCTACACAGGAAATTAAAGCCTCACTCACAAGTTGGAAAAATTGTACGAATGAAAGTGAAGATAGAATTTCAGACCTTGAAGACATCATTGCAACTAGTGAAAAGGTAAGAAAAGATCTCTTAAAAACAACTAGGATGTAGGAAAAAATAATTCAACATCTGCAAGATGATGCAAAGATGAACAACATGAGACTAATAGGCATCAATGAGAAAGGAGTCAATACAAATGATATAAAAAATATGGGCAGAAGTAACAGCAGAAAACTTCCCAAATATGGGGCAACAATCTGACATTCAGGTAAGCAAAGCACACAGAACTCCAAATAACATCAACCCAATTAAAACCACACCCAGACATATAATAATCAAGATTCCAGAAATTCAGCACAGGAACAGTACACTAAAAGGTGTTAGAGAAAAGAAACAGATTACATTTAAGGGAAAACCCATCAGAATAGTGGCATATTTCTCTTCACAAACCATCAAGTCAAGAAGGGCATGGAGCAAAGTACTTCAAGTCCACTATTAAAACAAATTTCAGCCCTGACTTCTACACCCTGAAATCCACAATACATACTTGTTATCTGTGCAGGAGCATGCTAGATCTTGTTCCTACCTAACAGTAACTGCCCATCGATCAACCCTTCCCATCACTCTTCCACAGCTCTCCCTAGTTTCAGGTGCTCACCATCATATCTTGAACTCTGAAGAACTTTACTTTTTTATATATCAATGTAAGTGAGGCCAAGAATGTAACCATTAAAATTAACATGTCAACTTTATTTAAGAAACACCCAATAGATTAGTAAGAGGCACTGCTTTGTGTGTGTCTGGGTGGGTCATGTGGCATGACCTTGGGTACTATATATTGTCCCTTGCTTTTTTCTCTATGGAGCCAGCAAGTCATGGACTGAATTCTTGAAACCATGACCAGAATTAAATGTGTCCTCTTTAAGTTGTATTAGGTATTGTGTCTCAGGGACAGGAAAGCCAATGAATATAAAGGGGTTCTTGTCTTTCTCTACCTGGTTTATTTCACTTAATATACCGGTCTGCAGTTGCTTTCTTGTTGCAAATTACAGGATTTTACTCTTTTTAATGGATGAATAGCATTCCACTGTAAGTATGTGCCAGGCTGTCTTTATCCATTGATCAGCTAATGGACACTATTTGTCTCCACCTCGTGGCTGCTGTGAATGGCACTGCAATAAACCTCTGAGTCTAGTCTTTGACAGACGCTTTACTCTTTTGCTATACTTCAAGGTTGTTCCTTTTGTACTTATAGGAGAATTTTCTAGGAGCTCCTCCCTATGGTATTGCAAACTATTTGGGGGATTTTCATCCTGACCCTTCAAAGTCTTACTACAGAAAGTAGCACAGAGCACTGCACAGGACAGATTCTACTGGGAAGGGAGGATGGAAATAAGGTAGGGAATTAGAATGACCAGGCCAGTGTCCTGGTGCATGAAGGCAATCAAATTAAAGTGGCAAAAGAAAGCCTACAAGTGGGTCAGAAGCCGCAGCAGACAATGCTCAAATGGTGCAAGTTTTTTTTTTTTTTTTTTAACCTGGCATAGGTAGAGATTAAGCTGCTTCCCACTGCCAGTTCCACTATAAATCATGTAGCAGACCTTGTCAGTATGCCAAATAGTAGAAGCTTGCTGAAAACATGGAGCTCCAAGAAAGGGCTGGCCTAAAACCTTGTTTACTTTCTTCATTAGGAACTGAAGGGAAGTGAGTACAAGGCAGCGGGTAGCAATTACCTAATATCTTTGCAGAAAGCGATGTTTCAAAATAGGCTTTTCTCACTAATTCCTGAAGGGAAATGAGGTTTGTTTATGGTGTCAGACAGAACAAGGCATTAATAGTAAAAGATTTTATGTGACTTCGTGTTTTTAGGAAAATCATTTGTTTACAAATCTGGTTCAATCAAACCCAAAGGTATTTAATATATTCCAGATTTGAATGTCACCTGATTTTTCACCCGAATTTCAGGCTAGAGGAAGTAATTATGATGGAGTGTATACACTGATGCAAAAGATCTAGATTATAAGTATTTCCTTACCAAGATAAAAATCTCGAATTAGTCCATCCTATAGTCTAGGGAAAGAATGGAATAGTTAAGTACATTTCTTCCATCTCCAGCTTTGACCAAGATTGTGCAGTAATGGAGCTGTCAAAAGTAATTTAACTGTCTTGCTTGATAATTCAGGATAACAGTCTTCTAACTATGAGATAACAGGAAATAAGTCAAACAGACTGAGGTTCAGTTGTTTGAGAATAATTATGGTTGGTTTTATTTTTTTTTCTGTTTATCAGTCTTGAAAGCAGATCACTAGTCATTAAAAATATTATCATTTTGGGACAAAATTTTTGGCTTTTCAAAATGCTTATGTAGTCCATTTTAAAATTATCAGTATATGCTTGTAGTACAGAATAGTTACAACCATCTAGGGGAATCAATACATACACATATTGCATCTTGATCATTTTACCCTCTTACTCTTTCCTTCTTCTCCCTGCTTTCCCATGCATGACTCATTTTACTTGATTCTCCATAAAATAATCTTATGATTCACACAGATGATCAGTTTTTTAAACCAACAGCAAACTGAGACTAAAAATAAAAAATTGAATAACTAAACAGATCCCCAGGCCCCTGCAAGCCCCCCAGCATATAATAGGTTATAATAGAGGCAGGAAGACTCTGAGCAGGTTCTGTTTGTGAGAGAGTTATCCACCACATGTGCTTAGTAGTGTGCCTGGTCCCACAGCCTCCTGTTCCAGTTGCCTCACTGTGAGGTCTCCTCCTCTGCAGCCCAGGTGTTGAAGCCCTGTGAGGGCACCAGCCATAGGCACTAGGCACAGGATTGGGAGGCAGTGGCAATGTGTTCATGAGAACAGTGGCACAGAGCTGCTCCTAGGTTTCACTTCAGATCAGCTAAGGTCCTTTCCTGGACCATCTTCACAAATTCCTCCCTGAATCCTGTTTCTTCCATAGATGTGGCAGGAGATGAAGTCTTTAACTTAGACTCAAGCACCAAGCACCTCAGTTATCTGACAAGTAATGAAATATTGTGGTGAGACAAGGGCTGGATATGGTAGAAAAGGCCTGGCTTACTGAGAGGCCCCACAGCAAGCCAGCATGTGGGCACTGCATTTCTCACACAGCTCTACTGTTGACCAAACCACTGCCTTGACTGAGGTCTCCTGGGTGCTCATGAAGCTAGCACAGCAGTCCGATGGTAGAGATCCTCAAGAATCTCTAGTGGAAGAGCCGCCACTAGGTGTGAGGGAGACAGAAAGACACAAATGGTGTTCTGGAAAGTTCCCACGCAAACATTCCTTCCTTTGGAGCACTGAAGACAATGGAGTTCTTCAGTTTAAATCCCATTTCAATAGCACAATCATCAACAGGGCATGGTGGCACAACCCTATAATCCCAGGACTCAGGAGGCTGAGGCAGAAGAATCATTGTGAGCTCGATACCAGTCTGGGGCACATAGTGAGCTCAAGGCCAGCCTGAGCTGCATAGTGAGACCTTGTCTCAAAAAACAAAACAAAACAAAACTAAACAAACAAACAAACAAACAAACAAAAAAAACAAATCACAATCATCTAGTCAGAAGCGCATGTGACATTTTCTTCCTAGGTGACATCTGTAGCAGTGCTATCAGAAGATGGTCCTTAATATCTTAAATTAGATAAGTCCTTTCGAGGGTCCTTTTTCATTACTAAGCTGCAGTTTTGGAAGGCATTTAACTGAAGTCTTTTTAAAGGAATTATAGTTGAGTGCTTTGTAACAGTTTTCATGTTTTTCTTCCAGTTTGAGTAATGTTTGGTTTTTTATTTTAGTACTAATGAGATACCCGACTTATTGCTAGTGTTAATTTATGCTTTATTTGTATCTTTTAAAAAATTATCTAAAGATAATACAAAACAGCAAAAAAAGAAAAGAAGAAAAAGAAAATAGAAATGATATAGAACTTCACCAAACAAGACAATAGAAATTTGACAGTGGTTGCTGAATTGCATAATTCTGTCTTCAAATTAGTTGTTCAGATTACCAGATATAAACACACCAAACTAGTTAGGAAAAACAAGTTATAAGGAATTAAAAAGGACAAGGAAAACATTTAAGCATCAACTGCTCCCTTCTGCAGACCAGCAGAAATCGGCACCACAATTACCCAAACCATCCCGCATACATACGTAATGTATCTTTCCACACTCTCCTGTTCTTTTCCTCATCCTAGTTGTTCCTTCTCTTTGAACAGATTCCTTTTCTTTCACTGTATCTAGTGAGGCTTTCAGATGTTATTTACTCTTTCAAGTTCATATACTAGAGAGACAATACACTCTTTGGACATGCGTATCTAGACTCCTTTGTAGTCACTTGTCTCAGAGACAGAAATCAGAACTTATTCAAACATTGTGTGTGAAGAGATCATTCTAGGTTTGTGCCAAGAGAAAAGGAGGTGAACTTGTAGGGTAAGACAGACGTGGGCAGTTTGGGACAGGAGGGTATATTCCCGAGCAGGAACCAAGCACAGATGACAGCAAACATCACTCTGGTCCCTCACAGTGCTGCTGGGAGCCCGAGGAGGAAATCTTCATGGTCCCAGATGCCAGAGCTCTCAGCTAGGACAAAAGCTTGGGTCTCAGCTTGGCGTGGAAGGCAGAACCTCCTGATTTCATAGCTCATTGTGGCTTCACACTTTCTGCAAATGTATTTGCAATGATCACTGTGCAGCAACGGCAAATGGGGCTTCTTTCAATATTAGGACCGATAAGGTTTCCCCATCATCTTTAAATGACCCTGGGAGCAGCGGAAGGGGACACAGTAATGACTGAAATTAAATTTCGTGCCAATTCAGTGGCATCTGGTATAAGTTAAATTAGATTTAGGGAAAATAAATGAATGAGACATATTTATCATTATAATAAAATATACAAGAATACTTGTATAGTTCTTTAAAATTCATGCCATGCATTCACACCTGTTTTCTCATTTTCTCTTTCTAATAATCCTTTAATGAGGCTGCTAATGTGGTTACACATGCACTTTGCACATGTTTTTCTCAAAGAACTTATAAGGCAAGGCAAATCTAGTGGCTGCTACTCTCATAAGAGGCTAACCTATGTTGGGTCTGAGCATATCTTTGTTTTTTTTATTATTATTAAAGTTTATTGGTACCATTTAGGTATACATAATGATCACACTATCATAGGGCATTTGTACCATATGTGATGTATTTTGATTCCTCTTTCTTTCCTGTTCCTCTCCTCTCCCTCCAGTCATCTTCTATCCTTATTTATAAAGCTTTGTTTCCATTTTATCCTTCTTCTCTCCATTTTTCCTTTTTCTTCCTTCCGAGTTGTTGATTCTTTGTAGTATTTCCCATGCAGTCAAGGTTTTCATGAAGTCTTTACCTACACCCATGTCTTCAAGATTCCTATCTAATTTCTCTTCCAGTAGATTTCATGCTTCTGTTTTAAGGTTTAGATCTTTGATCCATTTTGACTTTAATTCAGGGCATGGTGAGAGACATGGGTCTTGTTTTAGTCTTTACCATATGCAAAGCCAGTTTTCCCAGCACAATTTATTAAAG
This sequence comes from Octodon degus, assembly GCF_000260255.1. Taxonomy (NCBI): domain Eukaryota; kingdom Metazoa; phylum Chordata; class Mammalia; order Rodentia; family Octodontidae; genus Octodon; species Octodon degus. The sequence continues at coordinate 2,253,808 of NW_004524710.1, read as the reverse complement.
AGGCTTTCTTCCAGTGATGTTGTTTAGCCTCTTTGCCCCAAATGAGGTGGTCGAATGTGTTTGGGGTTGTTTCTGTTTCTTCTAATCTGTTCCATTGATCTTCATGAAAGTAGTACTAAGAAGAAATTTGTAATGGTGAATTCTCATATAAAGAAAACAGAAAAAGCTCAAACAAACTACCTAATGTTGAATGTCAGACTTGTACAAAAAAAAAAAACAAGCCAAGCTCAAAGCTCACATAAAGGAGGAAATTATAAATGCCAGAGCAGAAATTAATACATTGTATTAATGTCTGTGATATTAAGAAAACAATATAGAGAATCAATAAATCCCAAATCTTGTTTTTTGAAGATTAAATAAAACTGATAAATGCTTAGCCAACCTTATCAAAAAATGAGTCAAATACATGCAATTAAAATTAAAAGGGTGATACAATATTTAAATGACAATGGAATATCCATATCTGACAAAACTAAACAAAAAAAGGGGAGACAAATGAAGGACCATTTTATATCTGCATATTCAAAATAGTTAGGATAGATATACAGCTACTTTATCTTAATTCAATGAATAGAAAGATTTGTACTAATAGTGTTTGTGGACAGGATATCATGTCTGCATCTTGTACTGTGAATAACCACTAAGAAGAAAACAATATGCAATGTATTAATTATCGAAACTATCCTATTAATCAGATTTGAAACTGTCTCATTGCTATTTGTTTCTCAATAAAATTATTATTATTATTTTTTTAAAGAAGGAAAGGTTTATTTAGCTCACAGTTTGTAGAGGTTTCAGTCCATACTCAGTTGGCTCCAAAGCAGAGTGGCAACTTGTAGAGGATAGCAGTTCATGGTGGCAGAAAACAGGAAGAGCAAAAAGGAAGGAGCAGCTGTCTGTCTCCTTTGCCTATGCTGCACTCATACTATCTTCCTACGGGGTCTTGCTACACAGCTCAGATTCATGGTGATATTCATGTCTCAGCCTTCCCAGCACTGGGATTATAAATGTGCTCCACCATGCCCATAGCTGGCTTGGCACTGGGCCAGCACAACATGCTGTACCAGGGGTTGAACCTGGGTCATTGTGCTTGCTAGACAGGTGCTTAGACCACTAAGTTATCTCCTTGGTCATCAATGCCTTTTCAAGAATCTTTACTTTAATAAGACTGGAAGATATGGAATAGACAAAAGATATGAAAATAAATAACACAGGATAAGTCAATGAAATAAAAATGCAATTAAAAACTTAGCAACAAAGAAAAGCCTAGGTCTAGAGAACTCACTGATGAATTCTACAACAAATTCAGAGCAGATCTAATGTCATTACTCCTCAACCTGTTTAATGAAATTTAAAGGGAAACTATATTCATAAAGTCATTTCTGGAAGCAAGTATTACCTTGATACCAAAACCAGAAAAAAATCCACCAATAAAGAGAATTACAGGCCAGCATCCCTAAGGGAAATAAAAGCAAATATCTTCAATAAGATACTGGCAAACAGAGTGCAGCAAATTGTAAAGAAAGCTATACACCATGATCAAGCAGGATTCATCCCAGGGATGCAGGAATGGATCAGCATATATACATCAATAAATATAATATACCATATCAATAGAGCCAAAGACAAAAAAATCACATGATCGTTTCAATTGATGAAGAAAATATATTTCACAAAGTCCAACACCCATTCATAATAAAAACCCTAAGGAAAACTGGAAGAGACAGTCTTTGCCTCAATCTGATAAAAACCATCAACCACAAACCAACAGCCAGTATCATATTATACGGCCCCAGACTGAAATCTTTCACTCTAAAATCAAGAACAAGACAAGGATGTCTACTGTCACTACTTGTATTCAATATAGTTCTGGAAACATTAGCCAGAGCAACTAGATAAGAGAAAAAAATAAAAGGAATACAGATAGGAAAGGAAGAATTTAAACTCTTATTATTTGCAAATAACATGATTCTCCACATATAGGATTCCAGAAGGTACACCAAAGGACTTGGAGATCATAGCTGGATACAAAGTCAGCACCCTAAGATTAATATCATCCCTGTACACAAATAACAAATTTACTGAGAGAAATTAGGGAAACCAGGCCTTTCACAATGAAGTACTTAGGAATTACTCTAATAAAGGATTTAAAAGATCTCTACACTGAAAATTATACTCTCAAAACTGTGAAGAGCCATTGTAGGAGTTCTACTATTTAATTTCTTCTTAAATTATAAAAGCCATTGAGTTATCACTTAATAAACTGAATCAAGCAAAATTTTAAGAACCACATCATGGTGCTGGGACATAGTGTTGGCTAAAGTGGTTTTGGTTTTCATGAAATTTATATTCAGTTTGGAAAAAGGGGGACAAGTCGTAATGGATTGTGGCAATGGCATGGCACAAAGGAGACCCTTAGGGTTTCAAGACAAGGAGAAATGAATGTTAAACCAGTCGGGATACATACAGAAAAAATTGTCTTCTCTTCCCACGTTCAACTTTGCCCTGTATACATATCCTTTCATATCTTTAGACTAAAATAAATGTATCTAAATATGTGACTTTTTCATCACAAGCATAGTTTTTTCCTATATATAATTCTATGTGATCTGCTTTAAGATACTCATTTATACTTCAGTGATACATGCATGTCCATGTTTATAGCAGCATAATTCTCTATTTTTCTTTTTGACACAGGGCTTTACTGCACAGTTCAGGCTGGCCTCAGACTCACTTTGTATCCCAGGCTGGCCTTGAGCTCACCGTGATCCTCCTATGGCAACACAATTTATGATAAGTCATGGAAATGTCCTGTATGTCCACAAATAGATGCATAGATAACAAAGATGTTTATACGTAATGGAGAGCTACTTTGCCACGAAGATGGGTAAATATGAATTATATTGTAGGAAAATGGGCTTACTTTAATCCATTATGATAGGTGAAATAAATCAGACACACAGCTTAAAAATTTTATGGTTTATCTTATATGAGAAACCAAAGGTATGAATAAATCAAAGAGCAAAACAAGGGGCCGGGGAGATGGCTCAGTAGGATAAGCGCTTGACTGGCAAATGCAAGGATCTGAGTTCAATCCCCAGTTCCGGAAAAAAAAAAAAAGAACAAAACAGAAAGTACATAATAGGAAACAGGAAGACAGATCTTTGGTGGATGAGAAGAGGGCTAAGAGATGAATGGGGAGAAGAGATGGGGATGCAAAAAGAAGTAAGATGTGTCTTCATGGTGCATCACAAACACCCACTAATAAAAATAAGTTATAGGTACCTTTCACAGTAGTGTATTTAGATATGATTCATCCTTTTAAATTGCTGCATAATTTTATTCCACTATATGGATGCATTTTATTTAATGCTTTCTCTGTTGAGCAACATTCAAGTTATTCTAATTCTCTGCTCTTACAAAAATGCTAAATAACCATTTTTATACCAATATTCTTGCATATTGGTTCTTTTCTTTTGGTTGATCAGGATCTCACAGCTGGCTCTGAAGATGCATTCCTTTTTAAATTGTTGACACTGGCAGACTACTCTTCAAAACAGTGGGGGTTGCCAGGGAAAGCAAACTGGACTTACAGGAAGGGAGGAATGGGCATGTGACATTTACTTAGAGGAGATGGGGGTGTATGGGGAAGATTCATATAGGAGTTTGGCGCATCCACAGGCTGTCCAGGTGGAAAGAGTTAATAAGTTGTTGAGTCTGGGGATCTAGCCCATGGAAGAATGATTTGGGCTGCGGGGCAGGTGAGAGGACCTGGCATCTCACTGATCATGACCAACTGTAAATATGGCAGTGAATGAAACTCCTCTGAGGCAGTGGGCATTTGAGAGGAAGCCCATGGACACGGACATCCATAGTTGAAGAGCTCATGGAGAATTGAGAATTGAAACATTTTTCTTTTCTTTTCTTTCTTTCTTTCTTTCTTTTTCTTTTTCTTTCTTTTTTTTTTTTTTTTTTTTTTTTTTTTTTTTTTTTTTTTTTTTTGGTATTCTACGGAAGGGTCTACAGGGTGTTCAGGGTCTCACTACTAGATTGGACTTGTAGTGATTCTCCTATTTATAGCCTCCCAGAAGCTGGGATTACAGGCACATGCCAACATGCCCAGTCTCAGTTGTGGTCTCAGCATGCCCCAGGGGGCGGGGATGGCAAGGCAGGCCCAGGGATCGAACCTCCAGCCCAAGCAGGTGCTTTAATCCACTGAGCTATTTGGCCAGCCCCTTGAAGCTTCTAATAGAGGCCTTTTCTTGGTGTGAGGCCCCAGAAGCCAGTCAGCACTCATCATTGATGCAAGATCTCAGTGGTCTCTCCTTGCTCTGGGGTGGGTCTTGAGTCTGAGGAAAGGGCTGTGATGGAGGTCACACTTCTGCTTCCTGCAGGCAGTTCTCTCCCTTTTCTCTTTTCCCCCACACTGAAGCCTCAGTAAGGCCCAGAGATTCACCCAGTTCGTCCATAGCAGGTTTCAGGCCTGCATTTTCATGGTAGACTCCTTGCCCCATCCTTACTCCCTTCACCCCCAGACTTCCAGTCAGGAAACCTACATACCCCATCATCTGTGTCGGTCTTCCACTCTCCAGAGGGCCTAGGTCTCTCATGACCTCCCTGGCAAGACTCAATTTTCTCAGTGAAAAGTGGTAGAATCTTTCATTAACTCACTACAGATTAATTTATGCCAAGGAAGTGAAATGAATTCTCCTTAATGAAGTTCCAGTGAATGAGATCATCCCACATTTGGTTTTTGATTTAAAAGATCACTCCAAGACCTGGCCTGTCCTTCAAATACCAGAAAACTGGCTCCTACCCATGTGAAAATGTTTGTTGTATAAATTCGATTGATATGGTTTTGAAATTACTTATAGCTGGTGTTTGCCCAATGCTGTGAAAGGCGCTCCAGGCAGCACTGCAAGAGATAGTATTGGTGTTAGTCTCAGTTGACAGAGATACAGGTTTTCAGAAGATCTTGTGAAAGAAACATGATCTAAGAAGTCAACATTTGTGGAAGAACAACACATGCTATGTAAAGCACCTGGTCCCTTAAACAGGAACCTGATACTTTCTCATTTGTCCAAATGTGCCTTGGTGATGAACTCATAGTCTCTGGCTCAGGGGCTGTTTGTCTCTTCACTTTGACGCCATGTAAATTTGGCTCAAGTCTAGGGCCATCCATAGTTTATACTGCAATGGCCAAGGAGTCATAGTTGTGGCATGTTATGGTTGGAAGAGGCTTTGCAGACCGTCTAGGCCTAGCCCCTCATTTTTTCAGATGGGAAAATTGAAAGTAAAAATTTGCCCCCAATCTCACGACCAGCTGATCTCACTGGATTTCATTTGGGTTTCTCTGAGCTCCAGTCCTGTGGAGTTGGTGCACCATTGTGCTGTAGTGAGGCAGGTTTGTGGGCTAGAGTGACTACTGTCCCTGGCTATTCCTCTGAACTTCTCCTCCACCTTTCTCCAAATAAAAACCACTGTAATATCTATGTTCTATAGGTGTCCCAGTGTTTCAACAAAGAGGTAATACTGAAATGAGTAAATTATTTTTTTTCCCAAAGCTCCAAAAAAGTAAAAACTGAAGGTGGCCACACAGATTGTCAAATTCTGTTTCCTCACATTTACAATCACTGTGAAATCATTGTTTATTTTGAACCTACTGCATAAATACTGGGATGTGTACAATTGCAGAGTTAAAGAGTTGAATTAGGTCCCAAATGGGCTTGAACGACTCTTAACTATTACCAACTTACACTCTAAACAAATGTGTGTTTTTGAGTCTACATGCACTGAGGACTGACTGTGTAGATAGGAATTTTTTGAATTAACTTTCATACATAACACAATACTCAATAAAGAATAACAAAAATGTGCTAACTAGAAGCTTGAACATGAATATTAAAACTTCACATAAATTATTATAGTTTTTTAGAATTTAGACCAACTAAAGACATTTTGGGGGGAATGCAGTAGCATCTTCCTGACATCAGTTAGAATTGGCAGCACATGGTGGTAATAAAAAACAGATTGCTTTTTAGTCAGCTTTATTCCTGTTTGAGGATTCTCTACAGCAAATGCACCCACAACACCGAGAGAGAGAATGTTCCGTCCTCCAACCCGGGGAGCCCTCACCTGGGCTCATCTTCCCTTTCACTATGGAAAATGCTTAGGTGGCTGATTTTATCTTCCATTTCAGTTCTTGCCTTGTCCTCCATAAGTCACGCTCCCTTGTTACTTGAATATGAACTAAGAGGACGTTCTGTTTGGAGAAGAACTCTTATCTAACTTAAATGCAATGAAATACCACCATGCTATTAATACTTCATATGCTATGACAAGATTCATTTTAACCTGTTCAAAGGTGTTGGTAGCTCTCGTTCCAGCAACCCAGCATCTTGTTAAGGGTGAGCTCAGCTGAGAGTGTAGCCATCACTTAGATTTATACAAAGCCTTTTAGGACGCCAAGCAGAGTAAGTTAAAATGCTCTCTGGGTTTACTAGCAGGCTTGTCAAATCATCGCCCAGAGGAAACTCAGACTAAGTAAGTTGTGGAAGAGTGAAAATGTTGTTAAGAAAGTGCGGGCTAGACTGTATTGTTCCTAGTGACCCTGCCTCATTTTAAGATTTTGTTTTTTTCATTTTAAGATTGATTGTGAAGATAGTTTCAGACTTTTAGAATAAACTGTTCTGAAAGGGAAGAACAAATTCATGCTTGGGTTTCTGTCTAAGGTATTACCCCTGGTGAGACTTCCTGTTAAAGTAAGTGAGATTCAAGTCCAAAATTTTATAAGGCAGCTAAATTAAGCAGGGGGCATGTCATAAGGTTCTCAGGTCATAACAAGGCTTGCAGCAACACAGATTGGAAAAAGAAGAAGTATATATGTTTTATATTGCCTCTAAGCTCTGTCACTTGGGTCAGAGATGGAGAAGGAGCTGAATATGAGAAGATTTAGGATGGTTTATTGGTCCCAAAAGGAAAAAATATCTATGATATGCTCTCTTACAACATGAGAATGGATTGTTCCTACAGAGGAATGGTGTGTGCAGGTTTTGTAGAATATAAGTGTATGGGGCATTTTGAGATCAGTTAAATGTATTTTCAGGTCTGATAAGTATACTTCAAAGAGAAAGGCCATGCAGTTTGGGATCTGATGTTAATGTTAGGATTTTAGATACTTTATGAGTTAAGGGTCTGTGGTTTGTTAAAAAAAAAAAAATCTTCATTTCCACTTGGGTGCTTTTTTTTTTTTTTTTTTTTTTTTTGCAATTTGAGGGTTCTAACACTAGATGGCACCGTTGTTATGATCATAAAGTCTGAAGACCTGGACTTCTCATCCAATATAGGAGTGTGGGCATGTGTCTTCTGTGTTTAAACATGTTAATATACATTTGTGCAAATTTACATATGCATGTATGTATGAACATTATATATGTATGTATTGGCTTTATAAACATATTAACATGGTGGAGAAAGCATGGACTGAATCATGATAGCCTGGATTCAAAGCCCAGCCCTGCTATTTATTTGTCTTGATGATTCTGGGAAAGATAAATAATCTATCTGCATCTCACTTTCCATATGTATGTATGTATGTATGTATGTATGTATGTATATATTTGTACAGGGTCTCTCAGACTCATAGTGATCCTCCTGTTTTCAGCCTCCCCAGCACTAGGATTATAGGTGTGTGTCACCACGCTAGGTCTTGGTGGCCAGCTCACCGTACCTGGGGGTGGGGCCAGCATGGCATGTGGTGCTGGGGATCAAACCCTGGTCTCTTCTCTTGCCAAAGCAGGTGCTTGGTCCTCTGAGCTATCTTGCCAGCCCTCAGTTTTCTTATTTATAAAGTTAATAGCAGTGCCTAAAAAGGTGTGAGAATTAAACTAGTTAATAGATTTAAACACATAGCACAATGCAAATATATAATAAGTATATATGTTAGTTCATTATGATATAATTTATTCAAAAGTTGGTATGTTATTGTTTTCCCAACAGAATTTCTACTTTTTCTTCATGTGTTACAACCACGCAGTACAGGGAAGGTTTAACTCACTATCAAATACAAGTAAAGTCACTGAGTCCTGCAAACTAATCAAGATGATCTCTCTTGTCCTAGTGACTGGCTTAGGCAATCCTGCATGAGTCAGTCAGTTGATAGCATTTGCATATGACATCATCTTACAAGAATAGTAATGACTAACAATGAGCCTTTCACCTGTTTTGGCAAAGTCATGCATTTTGGTCCTGTATATATTAGAACTGGGCTTAAAGAATAAAGGAGGTGCTAGAGGGCAGTGCCATAAGCACAGAGCAGAGGAAGCCTACTTATCTCATGGTTGGAAAGTGAGAGATAAAGGAGGACAAGTAGGGTCCTACAATGTATTTCAAGGGCACAAACTTAAGGACTGAAGACTCCCCCAGTGTTCTCCATCTCCTAAATATTCCACCATCTCCTAGGGAACCCATATTCTAGGGAACAGGCTTTCAACACTTGGGCCTTTGGGGAAACACTATATTCAAACCACAGAACTGAAGATGTTACTGATTTCCCAGAAGAAAGAATAAAAAACCAAAGGAAACCAGTCTTTGAAGATATTATAGTGCTACTGGGCCAAACCAGATCTGGGACTTGCCGTATTTCTGATACCAATAAATCATCTTTATTGTTTAATCCATTTCAAGACTATCTTGAAATTAAGACTCTAAGAAGTCTTAATTCATACAGAGTTAAAATACTTATCCTTATTAAAATAGATGAACAAGTCCATTATTAGTCATTGCTATTTTTGTAAGATTATGTCATATGAAAATAAAAAAACATGCATAATTCAAAAATTTAGAACCTGTCACCACACTGGCTTTTTGTTAGCTGCAGTGCATAAAATTCTTGGTTCTTTCCTTCTTTCACTTCTGAGCTTCAGGGAACATTCTTTGGTTCTTTGACCTAGCACTTGTTTAATTCTGTGTTGAGATACCAATGCTTATCTGGAGCATAGTTCTATGGCTGAGCTTAGAGTTAAATTCTCTGGTGCTGCAGCTTTCTTGTAGTCTGGCCCTACCTTCTGTCTTAGCTCTTTCTTCTCTTAGCTAAAATAGTTCCAGAGGGTGAGGGAACAAAGGAGGGCAATATAGTATTCCACAAACCAGAAAATGAGTTTTAACAGCTAGCAATTCTTAAAAACCAAACTAAACCATACAGGTTTTGTGATTAAAGCAGTTTGAAAAAAAATAGGTTTAAGAAAGTAACCATGATCTTAAAATGTTAACTATCTGAAAGATAGTTAACATTTGAAACACCTTATTAGTTATAATAAATACTGCTGTAAAAGAAAACGCTGAGCTCTCAGTGGATTAATATAATAGATGTATTTCTATCTCATAACATAGCCCAATGTTAGGATTCTCATTTGGGAAGCAGCCAGTAAGAAGTAATTCATAAAGTCTGGCTCTATCCATTGCAATTTCATCATCCTCCACATATAGTTTCCAAAGTCACCTTATGTTTTATTCCAGATAGTTGGAAGGGACAAAGGACAAGAAAGATGGTACATGAAAGGTTTGATGACACATTAAAGATTTTTATGGGGCAGCTCAGAGTGAACCACAAGATTTCTGTAAGTCACATCCCATTGGATAGAACTCAGTGAAAGCCTACACCTGACTGCAATGAATGCTTCAACTATGATGGGCATGGGTGCCCAGGAGGATGAGGCAATGGATTTTAATGATTACATACTAGTGTCTATCATGTAAATGTTTTAATTTACTAAGACAGATTATAAGGCTTTTTCCAATTCAGTTATCTACAGATCTCCCCTTTCCTCTTCCACATCACTTACCTTTCAAGAATTCCATGGAATACCTTTTGAGAAATACATTTTATTTCTTTTCCTTTTGTGGAACCAGGGATTAAACTCAGGTCCTTGCACTTGCCAGGCAAGCACTTATTCGACTGACCTACTTCCCCAGCCCTGCATTTCTTTTCTTGAAACCTCTTCTTGAAGGACTTCTGTTGTGTTTCCAGGCTACAGAAATAGCAAAAGAAATTTTGCCCTTGAAGGTACACACAGATAATGACTCTTTGAGTATCATATCCTCAAATCAAAACAGGTTTTGTTTTCTTAGCTACTGATGCTGAATTTTCTGTTTGAGGATACCTTACTACACTTTTTATATATTTGCCTAGTTCTTTTATGTAGCAAATGGGGCTAGCTATCAACATTTCCTTCTATACTGCCAAGACTCCAACACTATTAAAGCTTCATTAAATAGAAACTGTGAAGCCTCCCATTGGCTCATGACAGTTGCTTTCCATGTGGCCGTGTGCCTTATTGCATCTTCCAGGACCTTCTTCTGTGACTAGCACTCCTTTTCTAATTTCCCAAAGGGGCAACTATTGCCATTCTCTTCCACTAAAAGCTTGACATATTCATCCTTTGACAGATTGCAAATAATTCCTCCAATCCTATAGATTTTATCTCACTCTGAGTATGTCCTTTGCTATAAGGACCTTTTAAGTTGAGATAGTACCACTTACCTATTTTTGCTTTTGTTGTCTTTGTTTTTTTTGGGCTTATTTAATAAAAACCAACCTTTCCCCATACCTAACATTTAATTCTTTGGTTTATTTTGATTTCTTCATATGTTTGGTGAGATGTCTAGTTCCGTTCTTCTACATACAGATATTCAATTTTCCCAACACAATATACCAAAAGATGCTGTATTTCTTCAGTGTATGATTGCTTTCATATGTGGAAGCTAAAATAGTTGACTTCATAGAATTAGCGATAAGTGGGACCAGAAACTAGAAGTGGAAGAGGGATGGAGGTTTGTTAACAGGTGTAAAAGTACAGTTGAATAGAAGGATTAAGTTCTAGCATTCTATAGCACAGTAGGGCAGGTATAGTTAATTACTGTATCTTAAAAATAGAAGAAAAGAAGTAGCTAGAAGAAAAGCTTGTTTGTTTCTGCAGTATTAGGATCAACCCCAGGGTCTTGGGTGTGTGCTGTAATGCTGTACCCACAAGCCATTGAGAAAGGAGGATTTTGAATGTTCTCAACCCAAGAAATGATAAATATTTAAAGGGGTGAATATGCTAATTGCCCAATTTGACAATTGCACTGCATCCCATGGGCATATATGATTAGACACCACTTTAAAAATCTTCCTTGTCTTAAAACAGAAATGAGTGAGAAGCTCTGTGTATTATTGCTCTTAGCTATCTACTTCAGCACGGTTCTTGAAAAGTTGGAAAGAACTCCCAGTGGTAGAGTTTCAGGCATCAGTCATAGATCTTGGGGAGCTGGGTGGGAGGCAGCCTCAGTAGTGCTCTCAGGACAGCCAGTGTGGGTACTGCTCATCCATGCCCACTTGCAAGCTTGGCTTGACTAAAAGTGCCCTGGTATTTCATCCAGGGAAGACAGAGCAGCCCTTAGTTTGGCCCTCAGACTACTTTTCTGCACATATTGATTTTATTACAGGAGGGCAGGATTTTCTTCTTGGGCAAGTTTATGAGATGTCACTTCCCATTACAACAATTACAAGAAATTTAACAAGTTTAATTTCCTTACCTGTTTTATTCCATTTTGGCCTTGAACCTAATTTGTCAAAATATACAAATACTCTTAGATTATTATCCCAAGAGAAAATATGACCCCAAATTGGTTCTTCTCTTTCCAATCCATCTATTCTAAGTATTCAGGTCTCTACAGAATATGTAGGCTATTGTAGCTCAACCTTTGGGACATAACAGGAAATTAATTATTTTGCATGCTTAATGAGCTTTTTTATTAAAGCTTCCTATTATCAGTGAAAATAATAATTTGGCAAGTAAATTTTACATTGTAAAGTAAAAAGCTTGATTGTCATTCAACTTGACTTCACTTGAGTAGAGGAAGCTGTTTTCCGCAAGGAAGTATGTTTCCTACAGAAGATTGCATTTTATTAATTTATTCCAGAAAATTTGCCAAGACCAATTATGAAAGTGAAGTCATAATTTGTTCATGAATGTTTTTTATGGAAAAAATTTTAAATTTGATGATTGGCATAAGTATGTACTCTGAGTATGTGAAAGAACCATTTTTATATCTGTACTACTTGGTGGCTTATATGTTAATTTCAAAGAAGTGGAAATTTGAGATCAAACTCAAAATGACTAATTTATAATAAATATAAAGTACTTTACAAAAAAGACTAAGTCATCTTTAGCTTCTATTGTTGGATCTTACAGAAATCAGCAAAAGATCAGCAGTAAGTAGAAAATTACTTACTATCAGCAGTAATAGTATAAATCAAAATTTATACTATTCTCCTTGACACTGTCAGAGCTATTTATTTATTGCAGATGTTGAACTCAGTGCCTTCTGAGTGTTAAGCATATAGTCTACCTTTCTAAGCATGTATTCTGCACACTCATCCCCAGATCTATTTATTTTTAGATGAAAATTGTATTCGTTACAAAAATGAGAAGAACAACATTTCTCCATTTTAGTCATAGATGATGGAAGCTCAAATCCAGAAGTGACCATTCTCACCTAATACTGTGGTCTCAACAGCACAAGATCTAGGCAGCTGCAATTCTCAGACATTCAAGAAAAGTAGAAAGTACCTATGCTTTACTGTTGAAGCTCCCTGTTTTTTGAAAGAGCGCTGCACATTTTTAGTGAGTATATGGATCCACCAAAGACCAGGGGTGATAATTATGAGAGACTCATTATATAATTTTTAAAAATGTAAATGTAATTTTTGTTAAATAATATCATTTGTGATTCAGTAATACAATCAGCACATTCCATTTGCTTTCCAGGTGTCTGCCTGCATCACAGTTCTCTGCACAAGTACACATAGGTATAGTAACATTAATGTCACAAAACCTTGAAATTACATATACTGTACCTTTCCTTATTTCACATAACTTGTGTCCAGTATATATATATATATGCCATCTATAATTTTCATGTTGATGAGAGTTGGATTTTTGTATCATAATTGATTATTTTTTAAAACCACTATGGCATCAAGCATTAAAAGCTTACTATGAAACCTACTGCAGTGCATTTGTCCAGCGGGGCCCACACTGCTTCCTTTGGGTTCATCTGAGTCCTGGTGTGTGTACAGAGAGAGGGAGGCCCATTGATTACACATGGAGTTGGGGTGTGCTGAAGGTTGCACAGTGCTAATTAAAAAGCCAGGGTGTTTTTATGGCAGGATTCTGGAGAGCTGGACTGATGAGTGTGGACAGGACTATTAAAACTTGAAACAAAATCACTAGAACTAGCTAAACTGTCCTGTTCTTGGGTGTTACTCACTGATTAAACTAGATTCCTCAGGAAAATCATCTCTGGGCTATGCATTCAATTTCTTTTTCAAAGTTTTATTGATAAACAGATAGCAATGAGACAGTTTCAAATCAAATCGGAAGTACAGTTTCAACAAATAATACACTGCATATATTCTTCTTA
>NW_004524710.1:2228652-2232769 GCF_000260255.1 Octodon degus | reverse complement strand
TCATGCGATCTATTTCTTTCCTGTATTGCTCATTCAGGGAATCCTTCATTTTTCTAATCTCCTCTATTTTTTTTTTATCAATTTCTTCTTTAGAAGCAGTTAGAAATTCTTTTACTGCAATGTTTTTTTCAGATTGGGTTTCCTTCCTATGTTTCTGTAGTTGTTTCTTTACTTCATCTGCTATGAGTTCTGAGAGTTCTTTTTTTATTTCAGAAAAGAATTGCGCTCTGATTTCCTATCTTTCTGCTGTTGCTTATTTAGTATCGACACTATTAATTCATGCATTTGAGCCGAGCTAGTATCCTCCTCACTTTTTCTGTGTGGGCACTGGGTTTCTTCCATATGTTTCTGCCTTTGATTCTTTAGTGCTGATGTTATTAATTCAGGGATTTCTTTTTTCATTTCCAATTGATGTCTTCTACATCTTTCTGCAGCTCTTTCTTTATTTGAGAAGCCGTTGATTCATTGCTTTCAGTTGTGTGATTTCCAATTTTTTCTGTGTTAGTGACCTCTGCACTTGTTATTGGTGGGTTTGGGTTCTTAGGTTGCATTTTGTTCCTTCTCCTCATTTTGTGGAGCACTGTCTGCTGACCTTTGTTGTAGGTCTTTGCTGTAGTTATAACCTTCGCACGTACTGAAGTTCAGGTGCAGCTCTACAAAGTTTGGACTTATCCAGCTGCGTGTGGCTTGGGTCTGGCTGCTGTGCTCAGCTCCTTCCCACTGCTGCCCTTAATGTTGAACCTGTTGTGCCCCTTGGCGAGATGTTCTGTTCTTCGACTAGCTGGCTGGATCTATCCTCTACACTCTCTGCACGGATTACAGCTGCCGGATTACACCTCAGGTGTGTATGCCAGGTCTGAGCTGTGCCTGGAGGGGGCAAGGTGAAGTAGGGGGAAGAGGAAGCTCTCTGCATACACTCATGGGACCTGGGCTAGGACTGGGTCTGCGGGCTCCGGGACGGGGCCAAAATTCCTACTCGGCGGGCAGGGTTGGGGAGGCACCGCGGAGTGGTGGGGGGCGGCCTGAGGAGGTGTGAGAGGGTCTGGCCCACGCTGCGCCTCGGCTGGGACTGGTCCCACCGGCCCAGGGTAGCAGCTGCATTCATTTTCTTAGCTGTTTTGCCTTGCTATTCCTCAATGATTTCACAAGGTTGGTAGCTAGATTTCTCTATTGCAATCTTTAAATTCCATGTGTGACACAGAGAAAGAGCTACTGTGATCCTATTTCATTCATTTGCCCTAAGATATCTGGTATGCTTCATAAAAGAGACTTTTTTGTTTTAAATTTCTTAGCTGTATCTTTGACTGGTTGCGCCCATGTATATTTCTGTAAAAATAGAGACAGTACAGTTCATTTCAACTTGGATCACTCTGGGTTTCTGTGTGAAACTTTAACGTGTCTGGGCTTCAATTTTTCTCAAGTAGGAAGTTGTCTTGGTGATGCCTTGCAAGTTTATTATGGATGCAAGAGATACATAAAGTTCCTACCACAGGTGTTGGCATAGATCAGCAAGCAATAAAGGTAACTTTTTATTAGTATTAATATCATCATCAACATCATCATCATGACAGTCTAATGAGAGAAAAACACAGGATTAATTTTTGCCAATTCAGAACAATGAAAAACTTGGAAGAGAGGAAAATATCGATCTTTCTACTAACAGAAATGAAATGGAATCTGAGCACCTGCTTGGAACTAAATTTTCAGGCATTTTCAGGTAGATATTGGCTGACCTCTTTGAGGAATTAACTTCAATAGGCTTTTGTCCTTTGACCTTTGTGAGACTTTTGAATGATATTCCAAGGGAAATTAGATGAGATAGTTCTGGTCTTCACACAAAATATGTGAGTATCAGATGTGTTAAATAAAAACTGATAACAGAAATGAGACAAAATTATAGTTATGCTGTAGCTCACACCTGAAGCATCAGATGTGTTTTCTATAAAGGTATTGAAATATCAAATTAGGAAATTAGGACATGTTCCAAACCTTAGGAAGTGAGAGTGTAATTTGCTGACAGGTAACAATCTTTACAAACTTTAATATGCCAAAAGGGCAATTCCACTTCCACTTGTTCATTCTAAAGAAGAAAAATTTCAGAAAAGTCTCTGCATAGATATGCTTACTATAGTATTAGGCATAAGAAGAAAAAAGCTAAAACTCTAAAAGTAGTGAAATAAGATGTTTATGCTAAATATCAAATAAATAAATGTTACATAAGTATATTATTTGTGAAAATATTAGTGAATCATTTTATAAAAATAAAAATGGCAAAATTATAATTTCAGCTATATAAAATAGTTATTTAAAAAAGCAAGAAGAAAATAATGAGGTATACCTCATAAGGTTATTGGTTTGGACCAATAGAACTATTTCACATGATTCAATCTAATATTAACAGATGAACACTTATAGGAAATGATTAAATTTCAATAACATTCTGTACACTTTTGTAATTTCCAAATTTTGCAGAAACAAATTCAATCTGTAAATTATAAAAATAATTTTTCTTAAAAAGTAACTTGGTTTTACCTCAAGAGGAACTGTTCTAATTTAAGCAGAAATTTAAAGAATAATTAAAAGTACTATTTGAAGTATTCATAAAAAACTTTAATTCATGGCAGTTTCAGCCCCAGCATAAAGTAAAATCACAAATCCTGGCAGAATAATTTGTGACTATTCTTGGTGAATTTGCAAATTTTTGATGACCCAGAGATGAAGTTTAATTCTCTCTTAGGGGCAAAGAATGAATCTTAACATCCACATAATGTAGGGAGGTAGGTCAGGGACTTGTACTTGAAGCCAGGTCTCTATCCGCCCCCAAGAGCCACAATTTCAGTGAACAGTGAACTTAAGAGAAGTTCTGCATTGCAGGGGAAACTTGCCTGTTTTAACTTCAACTTAAGGTGGAGGGAAAAGCAAATATACTAGAAAAAAGTAGTTTTCAATAGTGAAACTTTGGCTTCCAAGAACACCTTCAGATGAAGGACTAAATGCTACACATGTGAAAACCAGTAACATGGTTGATAATCAGCCCAAACTCCCAAGAATTTTGCACACACAAAGACTTAAATATCCAAATGATCAGATATTGAGTAGAAAACAAAGGCTTTTTTTAGGTTTGAAGAAATATAAAAGGTTATGGAAATTGTGAAAAGGATAAGAGATTCTCAGTTATGATGAATCACATTTGAACAAGAAGTTGTAGACCTGAAAAATGAAATTGAAACAAAGAAAATCTCATTTTAAAAAAATAGATTAGGCATAGTTCAAGGAAAAAAGCCAAGCCAGAAAGCAAATTTAAATAGCTGAAAGTCTAAAGTTAAAACTATATAATTATAAAAAAGAAACTGTAAGCCATAGAGCATACAACAAGGTCCAATTTATAGACAGAACGACAGAAGGCATATAGACTGAAGATGACAGACTCACCTACATAGGAAATAAAATGACAATTTTTTAATTAACAAGAGAGCACTATTTGGTAATGGTGCTGGCTATTGGTCAATATATAAGTCAACTGAATAATTTTAATCAGCACCAAAAAGTTAGGAAATACATATATTTGAAAGATGCTGTTCGCAATGACAACAAAAATAAGGTGCTTGAAATTCTATAGCAAGTCAGGTTCAGAACCTTTAAAAGGGAAATTATGACAACATATTGAAAAATATTAATAAGTGCTAGATAAGAAAATCCTTCATCTTTTTTAGTACTGAAGACCTAGGGAAGACAGTCTAGCTAGTATCAGATTGTTACGGACCTAACAGTTAATTATAATAGTGTTTTTGTCAGAGTCACAGATAATTATTAGATCAATGGAAGAGATGTAAATTCAAGCCTGTTTGGAACCTTAAATCTTACAGAGTTTCCCTTGTGGGTTGCTGGTGCTGGGACAACTAACTGGCTTCTTCTCCCCAGGACAAACACTGTTGGGCTCTTACCTTACATCATATGTGTATTTCAGTTGGGTTAATGATGAAATTTAAAAATCTTTTTATTACTCACATGCATAAATTATAAAATATTGTTAAATTTAGCCACACTAAAATTAAAAAATTCTGTTCTTTAAAATACCTCAAAAAGATGGAGGAAATTAAGTCACAGCATAGGGGAA
>NW_004524710.1:2222983-2224311 GCF_000260255.1 Octodon degus | reverse complement strand
GTCAGTCAAGTCCCCTCAGGATTTATCCTGAAATCCTGTACCACACTTTGTAGATCCTTTGTCAGTGTCAGCCATGTGGATGAGTCATGGCCATTGCCTGACCAATCTGCTCTCTGTGAAAGCCTGAGAGAATGTTTTCTCTCCATGTGACTCTCCTTAGGCACATTCTACATCATCAATCACTTTCCGCTGTGGCCCCATAATCTCCTTGATAATAAAACTTGAGACACAACTGAGTTACATGATGTTACAGTATAGGTTCTCCTATGTCCTGAGTCCTCACTGACCTTGAAAGGCTAGGGCAAAATGTTGGCTGTCCTTGCAGGCCTTATTTTTCTCTGATTCTTGGTCTACAAACTTAGGTTGTTAACCCTCCAGAAGAGAAGCTTATTATTACCCTACAACATATTAACCTAGCCATCTGTCTGAATATCAAACATCTTAGGCATAACATGGAACAGGTATTTTCCACCAAGTGGTGATATGTTAAACTTTAAGTCCCTACAGAATATGAAGAAAAAATTTAAAAAATTTAAAAATGAATAAACAATTATATATTTTTACATAGAGATTTACAAATCTAACCATATATAGAATTGTAGCAGGACAGTTCTGTGAAATTTTTTTCTTGTCTCTATTTTTTGTTTATTAACCTTTTTTTAAAACAAACATTTACTTGAAAGACAGTATGATAAAAATTGGTATGTCATGACAAGCAGTTCATTTTTAGAAGAACAGAATGACAGGCATTCCAAGCATGACCTTACTATGACACATTGCTATCTTCAGTGTAGTTGCTGAGTTCACAGGTTTCAGCATATATAGTTAGTCAGGGTTTGAATCCTACCAATTAACTGCTAGTTTCAAAAACCTGCTGATGTTTCTCAGGATCATTGCCTTACTCATCTTGTGCATATATATGTATGGCTTTGCCCCTGTCATGTTTCACAGCTTTTCTCCTTGCCCTCTCTTCATTGTCTAATCCTCAAGTTCTTGCTTGTGTTATACCTTTCTATCTGTATTTCTTCTTTTTAGTTATGCTAGGGAGACAATATGATATTTACACATGTGGGTCTGGTTTATTTCACTTATAAGTATATCTTCAAATGGCATCCACATAAATATAAATGCTTTAAGTTTATCATTCTTCATAGCTGAGTAATAGTCCATTGTATAAACATACCACATCTTTTTCATCCATTCCTCAGGTGAGAAGCATTTTGGTTGTTTCCAAGATTTGGCTATCACAAAGTATGCTGCTATAAACATAGGTACACATATATCACTATGATATGATGTTTTTAGTTCCTCTGGGAAAATTCCAAGTA
>NW_004524710.1:2212661-2222883 GCF_000260255.1 Octodon degus | reverse complement strand
TTTATCAGGAATCAAACTCAGGACCTTGCACTTGCGAGGCAGGCACTTGTGCCACTGAGCTAACCTGGCCTGGTTAGAAACACCCTTTTGATTTAATCTCCTCCCCTTTTTCCTTTTTCTCCCTAGTCGGTGATACCTTGTGCTTTATATAAACATTCCATTATTTTCTTTTATTTTCGAAGCATCTAGAACAAAAATTTCCATCATTTTCTTTAGGGCACTTTCCATTCCTGTCCCAGTATCTTTTGTTCAGTGGATCACACGCAAAATTTTTCCAGTGTTTGCTTTGTTGAACTTAATTTTCCACTTCTGGGAATCTCCGTGGATCTAATGGGAAAAACGAAGCAGCACATTCAGAGACCCACTTGGCAACCCTGTGGATTTACATCAATCAGTAAACAGAAACTCTTCTTTTAGAAAATAACCGGGCTTCGGATCTTTCTTTTTAAAAGAACTCTCAGACAAAAATTGTTCCATAGGCTTTCACACATTCTCTTTGGAGTGATTTACTTTCCATTTTCTGATCTGTGTATCTCTAATCCCTGCACGCAAGCGAAAGGAACCCCAAAGACCTACAGCATTCCTTCTTCCCAACACCCTTGGCACACACCCTTCTCCACCCTCCACACCTGCTCCCTGAGCTAACATCCTCTACACTGCAACCTTATTTGAGAAATGCTCTGTGTGAAACCAGAGGGTGTAGAAATAGCAGGTGACTCCATTTCAGCATTTTGGTGGCCAGAGAAGAATTATTGCTTCCTTCACTTTGTGGCTCTGGTAACTTCCCAAGAGGTGTAGTCAAAAAATCAACACATTAGTAATCCAGGAGGACTGCTTCCAGCTGTCTAACATGGCCCTGCTCAAATGTCACATCCTTGATGATGCCTTCCTTGACCCCCTGCCTCTCCTTGTCAGTTTCACTGAGCCTTCTGTGCCTCCATAGAACTTTGTTCAAGCTAATAATCTAGCACTGATCACTCTCATTTACCTTTGTGGATACACTGTTGGACTATGGTAGGTAAAAGAGTAGAGTTCTAAGGAGGACACACAGAGTGCTCTTGCTACTATTGTATCTTCAGATTTAAGGCTCTGCGCTCACGTTTTTGTCTGTAAGAAAGCCATGAGATTATATAAAGGAGAACAAATCACACATACAGCACACTACCTTGCCCTCAGCAAATATTTAAGAAATGTCTTTTCTCTTGCTGCTTGGGTATGGACCAGACTGTCACTAGACTGGGAAGTACTCATGAGCAACACCTTGACTTACTAACATTTCTATCCCCCAACACTATCTAGCATGGTACTCAGTGCAGGTGTTTAGTAAAAGCACGTTGGCTGCGGGATGCAAGGAATGACATAGCAATCTCCAGAAAATTTGGCCCAACTCCTTGGCAAGACATGCGGGCCTCTTATTTCATTTGTTCCATTCTTTTATGGAAATATTTGACTTGAGCATGATGGAGGGAGATGGGCAACCTAATTAAAGCCACAGTTTTCAAAAGCAAGATAGGTAAATTCGTGTGGTATTGCCTCATGTTGGCTGCATCTGGATCCTTTTCTAGTTCATTGCCAAAGGCTAGGTTTTGCAATGAAATCTTAGGTGGAAACTATATAGGAGGAGATGATGGTCAACAAAGCTCTGCTGAACAGGGGGTTTCAACTCATACAGAAGACCAAAATCTATGACACAGATGGAAATATTAAACAGAGCAGGAAACCAGTCAGAAGATCACACTCATTTGTTTGAAACTACACTGTTAATGAAGATCCTAAATATCAGAAACTTTAAAAGAATAAAAACTAGCATTAAAACAAAAGAAACCTATGTTTGAATGGCTATTCTTTGGGGGGTTCAAGTTATAATTCAAGGGGAACAGTTTTGGTGGTTGAGAAGATGCTTGAGCTAGGACTCAGGCATCTGGGGAGAGTTTTGACTACAATCAAGTTGTTCCCTAGGGAGATCTTGAGATTCAAGGTCCCTTGAATCTCATCCTACCAATAAGGGTTCAAGATCAAAGCTTCTTGGGCTTCCTGTGGGAGAGCACCTGCCTGTGGCTGAGAGGTTAAAAAAAGTAACTTGGAAAATATTGCAAAGCTTTAAAATGTTTTGAATATATGAGTTAATTCCATGTCACCATAGTCAGCTTTAACCTAATATTTTATGTGAGCTATCCGCTAGTGCACTTACGTACATATGGTGTGACCAAGATAAGCTCATGAGAAATCCCTTTGTAAGACACCTGTCATGTGGGTACTCCATGTTGGTGACTTGTGAATACTTCGCACTTCTAGACATGCTTTGCTTTTGTCTATTTTCTGCACAAGAGCTTCTAGATCAGTGCCTTGTTTAGGTTTATCTAAAAATCTGGCCTTCTCCACTCTCCCAGTCCAGTCAGCACTCCTTAAGGGTCACATGTTGTTCTGGATATTGTAGAAACAGTAGAGAGCAAGGACACACTTGCTTCTAGCATGGAGCTTACACTTTGGGGCACCCGTGTGCTGCCTTTTCTTACACCTACTTTTGTTGTCTTAGCTCTCATTTCTGCATTTTTAGTCTGCCAGTGAATTCCATTAGGGACATCTGGAGTGCTACATTTTGTTATGGGAGGCTTTTGACTTTTCCTTTTAAACCAAGGACTTAGCTTTTACAATATGCTTGTAAACTTTGAAAGTCAGGTGACCTTTGAGCCCAGGTAGTCTGGCAAAGAGCTATGGAGATGTACTGATCGGTCTAGTCGTGTGGTGACACTTGGTAGCATTAATTCCAGGTTCTTTGCCTTAATTTCCATCATCTCCCTGGCACCCGGTTTCCCATCTCTTGCTCATATAGCTTTAGATGTCTTCTATTCAGCACACATTTGTGGATTCCACACCCATGCCAGGCCACCAAGGTGACAAAGAGAGGCTCCATTAGGAAGCCGTGGTTCTTCCCTGAGTCTATTCCTGTCACTTTACTCAAAATTTCTTCACATTCTGACAATATTCATTGGTTCTTAATATAGCCCTACTTAATTTCTCAGTTTAAAAAATTTCATATATTTTTAAAATTTAAAATTTCACACTTATTTTTATTGATTGAAACTTTAATAGAGATGGTATTCTAATGTTATTCTACATATGTTTATATAAGTAAATCCTGTTTAATTAAATTTTCATATAGATTGAGCCTAAGTTTTAAATTTCACAGTCACATTTCATCTTTGCCATGAAATACAGATGAAATTCCTCACCATCAAGTGGCAATTCTTTAAACCTTAGCAACATATTCAGATTTCCCCTTGAAGGACTTTTTAAGAATATTCATGATGGGGCTTATTTTGAAATTTATAATATCTGGGGCCAGGGCTGAGACAATGAGATTAGTAAAGACACTTCTGTAGGACTTCAGCCTTTAGCCAAGATGAAGAATTGCTGACCTACAGGACAAATGTTATTTTTTTTCACCTTTTTGGGGGACAGTTTTATTTTTTATACTATCTTTTCTTATACAATTTTAAACCACAATTGCATATATTTTACCAAAGGAGATATAATTTTCAAACTTTGATCAGATGCAGTAAATCCCAGGTACTGGTGCTCCTAGTTTAGTCAGTTTTCTCATTGTTGGAACAAAACATCTGGCACACACTGCTTAAGGAGGAGAGGTTTATTTTTGGCTCATGGGTTCAGTCCATGATCAACTGACTGTAAGGCAAATGTGTGGAAGAAGGGCATGGCAGAGAAAATATGCTCACTCAATGGCAACCAGGAAGCAGAGAGCAAACAGAGGAGTCAGGGAAGAAGGTGCACCTTGCAAAGACATTGCCCCACTAATGTGCTTTATCTAACTGTCAGCTATGAATTTATCAATGAATCAGTCCAATAATGACTACTGTGGCCCTGTGATCCAATCAGCTAGAAGTGACACTGCTGGAAGGTGGTGGAAACTATAAGATGTAGACCTTCTGGAAGGCATCCAAGTCCCCAGGAGCCTCCCTGAAGGGGGACAATGAACCTAGCCCCTTCCTCTCTTCAGTTTAAACCTGGATATAGGATAGATAGGCCTCTACCAGCATGTGCTCCTGCTTTACCACATGCCCATGGATAGGAACCATCACAACTTTGAGTCAAAATAAACCACCTTCCTTATGGGTTGATTTATTTCAGATATGTATTATGGTAGCAGAAAGATGACTACCATAAACCCCTAAGTTGGTACCTTTAGTTTTTACTTTTTTCCTCACCTTGAATTGTTGACTTTTCTCCCAGGGCTCTACTTCTAGGGTTTTGAATATTCACACAACACAACTCAAATCCCACACGGAAGAAGATGAGCTTTCTCCACATGGAGGTTTTTACATTTTATTTACTCTTCTTCTCCCTGCATCCCTCCCTTCTCTTTGGCTTTTTTCTGTCTCAGGTGTCACTGCTTCTTCCATAAACTTGAAATTTGAGTTTTCAACAAAGCTATTGTTTTTACATTTTCCCTTTCATTAACTTTCTTGAAATTCCTCTACTGCCTTAACTCTTCTCTTGTTAAAATTGATTCTTTTCAAGTCAAGATTTGATCTCTGGGATTTGGATACATTAAAAGAAATTGCCTTCTAATTTTCTACACTGTTTTAATGCTGCATCTGATGTTTATGGCTAATAATTTTCCATTTCCTTTTCTGTATGAAAACCTCAACACATATTTACCTATTCACTCTCTTCCATCTCATCATAAACCTTCTTGCTGTCATGTTTTCTTCTGACCTACTAAGTAGCTTCTGTTCTTTCTGTATGAAATTCCTGTACCTGTTCCAGCTACACAGAAGACATATAATCTCCTTTCATCCTTATATTTAAAATGTTAGCAAATGTTTAACCCTCTCTTCCCATCATTATAGATATCACTCAGAATCATATTTTTCCTCATGCAAATCCCTCATTTCTCATTTCAGTGGGACTGACAGTATGCTACACAATTGCGTTTATCAATTGATCCCATCATGCTTTAAGTGAGTGCTAGGATTTGAGCATTACCACCAAAACTCATGTTGATATTTAATTTTCATTGTGAGATAGTGAGAGGTTGGACAAGATGGGGCCATTTAGAGGTGGTTTGGTTATGGGGATTCTGCTGTTATAAATGAATGAACCCATTCATAGATTAATGGGTTATTGATGGAATGGATTTGTTATAAAAGTTTCACTGTGCAAAGAAGCATTCTGATGTAAAATGACTTGAAAGCTAACAGAACACAGACTTTTACTCTTATCTCTCTGGCATATTTATCTGTCTTGTCACGTTACATTGCAGCAGGAGGTCATCCATCCAAAGCTGAGATGTTACTATTGCTATGCTTTTGGGCTTCCCAACTTCCAGAAACATGATCTAAATAAACCTGCATTATAAATGAGTTATCCAGTCTTAGGTATTTTATTTTATTTTATTTTATTTTTTTACGTATTTAGTACAGGGTCTATAGAGTCTCACTACGTAGAGTGAGACTGTTTTCAGCCTTCGCAGTGCTGGGATTATAGGTTCATGCCACCACACCCAGTCTCAATCACCGTCTCAGTGTGCCTTTGGGGTGGGGCCAGCACGGAAGGCCAGGGATTGAACCAGGCCCCTGTATTCTGCCTAAGCAGGCACTTCAGTCTGCTGAGCTGGCTGGCTGGCCCTGAGGTATTTTATTATTGCAATAAAAACTGGCTCACATAGTGAACTTCGTGCTCAAAATTGCTTAGGTGCACCTCTACATCCTTTTGTAAGTGTAGCTCCTTTCTGTTGTGGACACAATTTCTGAGAACAAGTTTTCTGTGTTGGTCTAGGACTCACTGGTAGGTCCTAAACACAGGTAGTTTTAATTAATGTATATTGTTGCTTGCACATATTCTATAGTCCGGGAATACTAGTAGGGAAGAAGACACTATTTTTCATCTTATCTGTGCTATCTTGTTCTTTCTTTGGACTTACTTGGATATCCTTCAATCATTTTAGTATCACAGTTTATCTTTTTTTCTGCTGTTGGTCTGTGTTGCTCTATTGATGATTGCTTTCCATGTGAAATTAGTGGCTGGCTGCCACTGGGTCCCAGCTGCACAAACTACTTCGTGCTTGGAGCCTGGCATCCCTGTGCCCTTACACATTGTTTATCCTGCTCACCCTGCTGAGAGCTGCCAATATATCAGTGGCCTCAGATTCCTTCTGCTTTCCCTCCCTAGCATATGGTATGGCCTGAATTGGTGAAACTGAGTTCAATTTCACTGAGGAAAGAGGCATTCTGATGTCAATTGAATGTGGAAACTAACAAAACAGAGATCTCCCTCTTAATTGTTCAACATGATTCCTTGAAAACTTGATCAGTGACAGAGACTTTACTAGCATGCATAGAAATTATAAATATGGATCAGACATTAACTCTGAGCTCAAGGAACATTTAAACTAATATATACCAATAATTAATATATACCAGTTGTGGTGGATTGACAGTTGGTAGTCAACTTGTTACACCCAGATGAACTGAACTAGTGTGGTGCTGGGTGTGGGAGGCCCACCTGAGGATTGTTTTCAGCAGCATAAGAGGCAGAACTAGAGAAGGCTGTTGATGAGGCTGTAGGAAAGCTATTGGGAGCTGTTGGTTCTCATAGAGGAGCTTGTCATGCTGGCTTTCCTCATAAACTCAGCTGCTGTCATTGTCAAAGGAGCTTGGGACCTTGTCATTGACAATGGCTGTGGTTCACTTTGGGGGAGCTTTGGTCCTTACTTTGGTCTTCACTTCCTGGCTCTGGAGGGGAAGATGGTGCACAGTTCAGCCTCCTGGAAAAACTTGTTACATTGACTTTCCTGATGGGAACTCTGCTTTCCTCACTGTTGGAGGAGTTCAGCACCTCACTGCTGCTGAGGATGGCTATGATATTTTGGGGGAAGCTCTGATGCTTACCTTGAGCATTTCTCCCTGGCTCCAGTGCAGATCCCTCAGCCTGCTAGCACAGGCTGATAAATGTGCTTGATCTTTCATCCCTCTGGCATAGATTTTCTAGCTTCCATCACTGACCTTTGGGCCTTTCTAGGGCAGATCCATAAAACAGGCCCCCATGACACACTGCCATGGGCTCTAGGCTTCTAGTTGAATTCATGGGAGGCATTGTTATGCACTCTAGGTCTTCAGCTGGACTCAAGCAGGAAATTGTCGTGGAATGTAGGACCTCAGTGAGAATCTTTGTATTTAGTGTGTGGACAGATTTCCTGCACATATGATTCTTTGTAAAATAATCTTATAAAATATGTCTATTGTATTGTTTTATTTGCAAAACTCCCAAACCACGACACCAGTACAATTTCACCATTCAAAAAGGTAGAATAATCTAGTATTGAAGACAAGTTTTGACATAAGACTGGCTCAAATTTGGACCTCACTCCCCATTAGCAGCATGACAAGGGACAATTTCCTTAATGTTTCTATTCTTCTTGTCTGTAAAATGATTGTAAATGATAGTTATTAGAACATAAGATCATCATTAGAATTAAGGGAATTGATAGAAGTTATACACTCACTGAATAATGATGTTAAGAATGACAATGCCGTGAAAAGGCTGCATTGGAAATCCAATGAGAGAGTGATTTCTGGGAGGAGGTGATACTTAGGTTGGGCTGTGAGGGACAGGTAGGCAATAGATAAATGAAATGAGAAAAGGAAACGAGATAGAGGGACTAGCATGTACAAAGGCATAGAGATAGAAACAACCTGATGAATGCATGAAGTACAGGAGGCTCCTTGTATGAAGTATTTTCTAAAAATAAGGTGTGTATTTAAATAAAAATTTGCTATAGTAAAGGACATCTTGTCATTCATCTCCAGCAAAATATTCCCCCTTGCTTCCAATATATTTATCCCATTGTTGTTGCTACTTTCTGAAACAGTTCTGGAAGTCTTTTCTGAGTGTCTTAATTATGCTGTTGTGGCTGTCTTTATGTCCTGAATCAATTAAAAAATGTTTGTCTTTCACGGTCATTTTGACTTTGGGGAGGAGCCAGGGTTGCATGGTGCCAGATACAGTGAATAAGGTGGATGAGGATATGTTGTAATATTTTTACAAGCCTACCTTTTTCTTGGATAGTACCCAGCAACAATATTCACCACATTTTTTTTTTTACTCATCAGAATGCCCACAACAGACGACTATCCAAACTGTTTTAGAAAGTGGCAAGAATGATAGGATAAATGTGCTTGAAATGAGGGTAGGTGTTTGAAGTGGGTTAATGACAATGCTTTTTCACTGTAATGATTTTTTTTCAGCAGAGGTTATGAATAGGAAAATTTATTTGGGAACAAGAATGCGGACTAGGAATAGAGACTAGGAATAACTCCTGAGAAACAGGAGGGGTTCCAAGTGGGTTGCCTAAAATTTTAAGTTTTAAATATTCACTGTATTTTCCAATCACCTCTTGTGTGTGACTGAAACAGAGAAACCCACAACAGGCCAAGGTTATGGATCTCGTTTATGGTTGTGGCTATGAATGAGGAAGAGAAAATATTAAAAATCATTTCAACAAAAAATATTTAATATAATGCATGCCACTTGTTTACACAAAGTGCCATGATGTACAAGCAGGCTAGTGAGGAAAAGCAGAAAGAATCTGAGGCAAATGCGACGTCAAGCTTTCAAAATTATCTGAGAAGACCTTCCACTAGCATGTGAGGCAGAAGGGACTGCAGAGTGAGAAGGTAAAAGACACGTGAACTAGTTTCTGTCCCTGTTTTTTTGTTGTCAGACACATGAGTATGTAGTTTAAGATCTTAAAGAGCAAAGCAACTCAGTGCTGTGACACCTGAGTCCAGCAGCTGTGTGTGAATGACCTGCTGGAAGAAAAGCAACACTCCTCGTCCAAGCGACCTAGACATGGCTGTGCTGTGTTCTGGAGACACCAAGGGCTGGATTTGTGCAGTCATGGCCAGAAAAGCACACCACACCCACATGTCAAAACAAACATGATATCCAGGGGAGGAAAGTCAAGGTTTCAGTTGTTTCTTTTCTTCCTCCTCCAAATCCCAAGCATCCAGTGAGTTTTAATAACACTTCTAAAATGTCAGGAGAAAAAAAATTCTTACTTTTAGAAAGGTTGGAACAACCAAGGGGGTCTTTTGTGGTGTCTAGTTTCATTTTGGTGCCCTTAGGGATGGTAAGGATGCAGGTGTGCTGTGCTGTAAGAAAATGCAATGAAAAAATTCAAGCAAGGGATAGAGACTCTAGGAGGTGGTTATTCATATTATAACATTGGTCTTAAATTTTATCTGAATTATGAGAATGCTTTAAAAGAGCAGCACTTTCCCTGTGAATCAGTGCCCAGTTTTAGATTGCTAATTTGGCACAGCTGGGAAGAGGCTGAGAAATTTAGTGTTTAAGAATTAAATAAATATTTTTATCAATGGAAGAGACATCAAATGCAAAGGCTAAGGATTTGTGAAGTGCTGGAGTTCACTGAGAAAAGAAATGATACTCACTGAACATTGTGTATAAAGCATTTTACACATAAGATGGAGAGGAGACGCAATTTGCTAAATCATAGTTCACATTTTACATCATTCTTCCTCCCTGCCTTAGTCAATGTAGCTTCTTTCTTCATCTTAAAGATCTGAAATTGTGGCCAGGTCTTTCTGATTTATAAATTCAGAATCAGAGAAATTAGGTAGAGAAAAGTCAAGACTGGATGACTTGGGAGGTTAATGGTAGAGGAATAAGCAAACAAGAAGGTACAAAATTAATGGCAGTGGCAGAAGTATATACTGTGAAGGACTTGGGTGGGGACTGATGCTATGAATGAGAACACAGGAATGTTCAGAAGTTGTTTTATGAATTATGAATTCAATTTCCTTTTCTTTAAGAGTTACAAAGAAAAACCCAAATGCTTTTGAATCTTAGACTGGGCCCCTTTCGATGTGACAATGCATTGGTTTTGTGCAATAGGAAGTGCAAAGATTTACTTGATCTCTTTTAGTCCTTGAGTCACTGCATGAAGTGGGCCTTTCACTTTCATCATGTACATGAGGAGGGCAAGTTGCACAGGTGTTTCAGATGAGCGCTTGAATTACCCAGCCAGTGTGTCAGAGCCTGGCTTAAAACTAGGACTTTTTATTTTTTATTTTTTATTTTTATTTTTTTCTACAGTTTTATTGATAAACAGATAGCAATGAGACAGTTTCAAATCAAATCGGAAGTACAGTTTCAACAAATAATACACTGCATATATTCT